>NC_065533.1:59370977-59468194 GCF_020184175.1 Aphis gossypii
ATTGTTGGTTTTCAAATTGTAGATAGTATATATTCACACTCAACTAACATATTTGACTTAACCGGTATTGATTTCATTGTTAAGTCATCATACATTTCCCAATTATCATTTGATCTTCTACATACAGCTTTATAATGTATAATATATTGGACATGCTTCCACTGAATGAAACGATACCTCGAAGCTCATAATTGACACTCTGAATATTTATAAGCTGTGGAATATTTTGAAGCTTAACTTAAATAGAATTTGTGTCAACCGTACCTAAATAAATTATTATATAGCTAATTACATACATCTACAAAATATAATTATTTATAATTCGTGTATTCATTTTAGATTCTGAACGGAGTGATGAATGTATTGATTTTACAATAGTAGGTGTAAAATGGGGCTTCTGGAACCTGAGCCCCTGAGCCTTGCTGATGCGCTGACCCGCCGCCGCCGCCGTCGCCCCTGTCACAGCCACCATCGCCGAATACGTATCCGTGTAACCCCACCGCCCCCACATCCATCACTAATCGCCGTGGTTATCATGTTATCATATTATTGTACATACTCCAGGTTATCGTACACGTACTATATTACCGTACACACATATTAATGTATATATTATATTCAACAGTTATCATGCACATGCGCAGAACTATTTTACCGTACACACATATTCAATAGACAACGCTATCTATCCCTGTTTTTATCACATATTACCGGTATATTACCATTTGAAAAATCTATATCAATATCTATACTACTATATAAAATAGAACCCCCTTTTTTGTATGTACGCGCATAACTCAACAATGCCTGGACCGATTTCGCTCATTCTTTTTTTTGTTTGGGTCGTAATTGCCAGGAGAAGGTTCTTACGGACGAACAATTTGAGAAAGTTATGGGGTTAGAGAAATATGACGAGGTGGTGATGAAATTACAGAAGCGCCATCTAACCAGCAAATAGTAAACTAAATTATTTTTGGTAGTCAATGGCAACCATTTAAATAAAATAAATCATTTATTTAAAATGTTTTTAAAAATGCATGCAAATAGACATACAAACTTAAATCGTTGTCATAGTAAAAAAAGAAATTAAAAATCTATATATATAAAAATGGAGACAAAAATGTATAAAAATTCATCAATTGAGAACAGCTGAACCGATTTCGCTAATTATTAGATTCTGAACGAAGTTCAGATTCCGAACGGCAATTTTTACGCAAAACCAGTTTTCGACCAAATCGATTTTTTTTTATGGTTGTAATTCAAAAACTAATCACTGAAAATACTTGAAATTTTCACCAAATGTTAATGTCAGTGGTATCTGTATATAGTTAAATTTTCAAAAAATTTTGACTTTTTTTGAGTTATTTATAGACACAGAAACATGGGCTACTCAACACTGGATTTTTAAAAATTCAAAATCTAATCAAGATAATAAACGTCGAAAAACTAACAAGTGGCTACAAAATTTTCATCAGCTATCTATAGATTACGGTGATATTGAGTATGAAGAACTTGGCAGAATATTGAATTCGTTAAAGTTTGACTGTATTTACACCAAAGGCAAACAGAAAAAACAAATACTTATAGAGTATATACCACACGTTGCAGTCATCAACATTGAAGACTTGGATTGTCCTCGACTGGATCAAATATGTGATGAAGAAAATTTACCTTGTTGTATCTTTCATAAGGACTTAAATCTTAAATATTGTACATTTTATAAAGTGTTTGCTTTAAGAAAATGGTTTGTAAATAATTCATTAAAATTGTAATCATGTTTTTTTTTTATTTCAAATAAATAACATATTTTTTTTATTTCAAAATTGAGTTTTAATTCTATTGTAACGGTACACGCTGTGACGTGTCACCGTTCCGTGTAAAAATAACGCTGACGATTTTTGAGTAATCAACCTGTTTTTAATTCTATATAAATTAAAATCGATTATAATAATTTATAGGGATATGATTCACGAACCCGAGACCGTACGGACTATAGGTTCGAGACCATTTGACACTTCGTGGAATATTAATTATGTTTTATACAATTCCGGGTGGAGGTACGGATTGTCACGTCCGGCCCGCTCAAGTAAGTGGCGTCGGTTCGTGGGTCCGTCCGGGTAGCGTGGCCTAAGCAGGCGCGCTTGGGGGGACTTTTTATGTGTGCGTCACTATCTGGTACGACGGGCCTCGTAATGAGTTGGTGTTCCTCTATGGCCGGTGTTCAAGCCGCAGTCACGGATCTGTTGGCCGTAACGTTGAAAACGTCGGTCTGGTGTCACGACATGTCCGGGTTATGGACGAGCGTTGTAGATGTTGATTCGGCGGTGTTGGTCGTTAGTGTCGGTTGTCGTCGGAAGGTGATGGCTGGTCTCGTAAATACACGAGTTGGTTTCTCCTTACTTCTGGCCGTCGAAGGTGTGCTGTTACGCAGGTCTTGATGGCTTGAAGTGCGGAGAAAGAGTTGTTCTTTAGTCGGTCAGTGTACCCGTATTTATACGGTTTGACCGACCTTTGTACGTGTGTCATTGGATCTTGTCGTACCGTTGGACGAGTGAAACTGACATCGTTCATGAGGTCGCTAGATGCCAACCGTGTTGTTTTCCCTCGGCTTTAATATGAAACTTGCTTGTGAAAACTCGCATTATTCATATGTGTTTGTGTTATCATGCGTGTTGCGTTTCCTTGCCTAACACTTGTTCATTATTAAATCATATTTTGGCCGTGAGAACGGCCGTTTTAGTATATTATGGTTATGGTAGTATTTAGTTATATGGTGTTTGTACCGTATCACTATACCATACTAACTATAATATTGACAAAGAAAATGGTTTAAAGTAAAATATACAAGTACAAAAATATGACATAGGAAAAATTTAATTGTTTAATTCTAGATATTATGTATACAGAAACAATGTATAGAAAAAATATTTACAAAAATTAAACAAGTATAAAAAATTATACATACAGAAATAATCTTTACAAATATATACAAATACATATATAAAAAAAAAAACTAACTATCTAGTTCTGCTTCGAGTTCCTCCCTATAAAATCCAAAATTATTAATTAAAAAATAATTAAAATATATATTTATATTTATATATACTCACTCTATAGAATAGTGTCCATGAGCTAGGGTGTGTACTTTGTCTTCAAGTATAACCCTCTTATCATCAAAACTGTTATAAGTTAATTTATTGGATTTAATGGTCTTTAATTTGTGCTTGAATGAACGGATAGAGACGTTTGACGTTGTTACTTCCAAACTGGTATCACCAAACAAACACCGTTTATGATCTTGAAAGGTCATATGGTTTCTAACAACATGTCCACGGATTCCTTTTGCTTTGATTTTCTCCTTATCTTCTAAAATGTAAGCGTAGGACTTTGCACGGAGAGCACAAAACTCTCTCATAATACGTCCATCGGTTTCTTCAGAAAATAGCCCAGGAATCTTCTTTCTCTCAGCAATGTAACACGGGTGGTAACGGGGTAGATTTGCAGTGTCCATTCGATTCAACAAGTTGGGATTGTTCAACAGATCATTGTAAAAATCATCAGTTTGAATATAGTATACCAATGAATCTAAAATAATAAATTAAATTAATAAAAGTATTCCAATGAAACTAAAATAATAAATTAATAAAAGTACTAATAATAATAATTTACCTGTATCTGTATACATGAGCTCAATTTTATCATCATAATGATTCTGCATTACGTTATAGTGATAGTCATACATTAAATACTTGGAAATTTCCAGCACTGCAAAACCTGATAAAAAATTTAAAATATTAATATAACAATATAAAATTTAAAATAAATGTAATTTACCTATATAAATAGGTTTACAAAAATCAATGATTTTGTTTTCTAATGCAACTGTATTTAGAGTTTCATTGTATGTAGTACAGTGTTTGAATGTTGACTGATTTATCAGTTTTTGTAAACGACGATCACTAGACACCAGTTCCATTTTTATTCTTTTCCGCATAGACTCCATGGTTTTCCCAAAAACCGCATTATTTAAAAGTTTGAAAAAGTCTTTCTCAAAGTCATTTGCTGCTTTTTTTCGCATCTCTGTGTTTAGTGCTATGTATGGAGCCAGCCATGGTAATTGATTAAATTGAAGTACTCTATGAACCTGTAATAAAAAATAATTATATTATAAATGTAAAATAAAAACATTTATACATTTACTTTTTCAACTATGAGTCCATTGGCTATAGCTTGTTGGAGGTTTCGGTAATGAATAATATAGTTTTTTTTCGACTGAAGTATTGCCATGAGTTTTTTAACTTTTGAACCAGCTGGGATACCGTTTTGTGGTAGAAGAGGTAAGTCGTTGTGTTTATCATGGAGTTCTTTTGGATAAGTAATGTCAACTTCATATATCCGTCCGATGCGTGATGTATCGTTCAAATCATTAAGCCCTTCTAGTTTAGGTTCAACCCACTTAAAACCACCATAGGGCATGTGTTGTGACATTGCCAAACCGTAGAGATTATTACCTAAAAAAATAAATTAATATAAAAAAAAATAATATATGTATATGTATACTTACAACCTTGATAAATTAACCATGATTTGAACTTTGTTGGATCATAATCTGGGGTAATTTCATTATTAGCTTTAGCATAGCTCATACTTGCTTGTGTCAAACCACCTCGAATTCATATAAAAAATTTATATATTATAAACGTAAATTTTTATATATAATTATTATAATTACCCTTTTCAATCATCAACAGCATATCATACTCTGTGAGTAACTCTAATTTGACTCTGGTATATTTTAACATACAATCAAAGGAGAATACTGGTGCTGTATAGTAAAAAGATAGGTCCAAACAGTATGTGGTTAAACATAGGTCTCTGAAGTTCTCAAACACGTAAGCCAACAATAAAACATCAATTTTCAGATATAGATCACTGTATTCACCCAAAGTCTTGCATCCAAAGTGACTCCAAACAGTTTTTGCATGTTCATAATCTTCTTCTTGTATATTTGATTCTGTTAGTATACTGTAGAAATCTGCTTTCTCTGGTAAATTGGTTTGCTCCAGCTTGTTCCAACCATCCGTATACTCATAAGGGTAAACACCTTTACGAGTAACGAGTGGCAAGTCTGCGGTATTAAAATGTTTAGCTGTTTCTCTAAACTTTTCGAACCCTGGTGTTAATAAATTTCCGAGAGTGTTGATAAACTTGAAGCCATAAATCTTAATGTGTCGATGAACCGTATTGAAAAGTTGTTGGAAACGTGTTTTGAAAATGAGATGAATTTTTCTTCACTGTTTGGTATTACAGAAATTCTTTTGACATCGAGACCGAGTTCAGTTACAATAAAATGTGCATCATAATTCGATAAATTGTGAAAAAAACATGGTACAAAATTTGGTGTTTGAAGCTTGAGGTTGCAGGTATTACACAATGTTATAATATTATTAATAATATTAATAATTTGTTGTAAAATAAGATATAAAGACAAAAAAATAATGTTGTGAGAAACGAGTACAATAGTCAATATGATTAAAATTCATAGTAAAAATAATATATAAGTTGATAAAATTCATAATAGTTACCTAGTTAATAATAATTTGTTGTAAAATAAGATATAAATACAAAAAAATAATGTTGTGAGAAACGAGTACAGTAGTCAATATGATTAAAATTCATAGTAAAAATAATATATAAGTTGATAAAATTCATAAAATAATAATTAGTTATTAAATAAGTAATAATAATAAAAAAAAAATAATAATTTTGTTATAAAATCAGTCAGTCTTTAGTTTTATTGAGGTAGGTATTTTGGGGTAGGTTCATTTTGATCCATGTCCAATAATAGAGATGAAGCTATAAAATTTTGCTCTACTTGATTTGGTACCTCAATGTTTAAAAGTGTTTTTTTCTATATTTCTTTTAGATTTAGTGGAATGAAAATGGCGTTAAGGAGTTTTTTTTAATTTGTTTGGTGATGTTTGGCGGCGATGAGACTGTGTTAAATTCTTAAATGGTTGACTATCAGCATTACTTCTTAATGCATTTAAGGTAGGTGTTATCGAAGAAAGACATTTTTTTAAAATGCCCAGTTCTTCTGAATTAGAAATACCATCTAAAATATTATTGAAATATAATCTTACTTTATCTTTTTCATTACATAAATCATTTGATGGTTTGGTTGAATTATTTAACTGCGACACAATCATAGTTGTTTCATTGGTACGTTCCAAATTTGTAAGTGTATTATTAATAATTATATTTTAATTGTTCTTTCTCTTCGGGAATTGGCAGACTAAATGTATGTTTTTACACATGTTCCATTTTATTGCACTATCTATGCAGGAACATGAATAACAATGTATGCATGACTGACAATTAGAACAATTTATTTGCCAGTCACAGTTGGATTTGAGATTGTTCACCTCATACATTTCACTAGTTTTATCTGATAAAACATTCCAATTATTGTGGTCAACATTTTCAAGCACCATTTCCAGAGACATTAAAAGACTTGTCTTATGCCTTTTGCGTAACTCCTTTACTTTTGAGCATATTTTTCCTTTATGTAACACACACAATAAGCCTATCAATTGATTTGTTTCTGGTATATTTCATTAATGCATGCAGAGATTTATCAAGTCGCTTCACCTTTTTGCCTTGTAAGTAAATATGCTTTAGAGTCCGATGCATTCTTTCAATATGCATATTTGTGTTAATTCCAGCATGTAATCTGTGGCAATAAGCCCATGACTGCACGGATGAAGCATAATAACTAGTAAAATAGTTTGAAAAATTAATAGTTTCATCATCTTTTGCCATTCGATTTATAGCATTGTCGAACATTCTACTAAAGGCCTCAGCATCTTGTTCTACAAGTAATGTTCGTAATACTTTATATATTTCTACCTGTTTTGTTTTGTTTTTAATTTTATTTAAATTTTTTCCCCAGGCACGATCTACATGCCAAGTACAATAGAGCCTATGTTTCGGTGGTTCCATTTCAACAACCCAAGCGTTATAAGAAATTTCAGCCATATCTGACATGAAGACATTGGGGTGAATAATACCAGTTTGGTCCCTTATCTTAGAAAAAAATATTCGTAAGACCACTTCATCAACTCTATTACTTATCATAAAACAACATGGGAATCCTTCTCTTAAATCATCAAGAACCATGATTGTTGTCAAATTAAAATGATACGAATTCATCCCATGCGTTTCATCAATACAAATAACATCATTTCCAAATTTGCTTAACATTTATTTTTGATAGTCATTCATTATGAGCAATAAAAAGTTATCTTCTTTTAGTTGGATATGATTGGTGTCGATTTGACCTTGTGACTTGTAATAAACAAGGCTTAATTTGTCATCAGATTTTAGTTTTTCCACCCATGCTCCAACACTTGTAGCATCATTAGAATGAAGTACTGCCTCATTGTTAAGATTGTACGAAGCTTCAATATTATACAAATCTTTCTTAGTAAGTAAATGAGTTCTTTATAAATGGTTGTTGGCAATATTATCACGAATTTCGTCCAAAATTTTTTCAAATGGAATGTTTTGTGATATTTTAGATGCTATATCATCTCTGGTACATTTGTTTAAAGGCAAGTGTCCTATCTCATTTTCATGACCTATATGATTGCCATTAAATTAAGTGGTACATTTTTTGGTTACATTTGACTCTATAACATTAATACTAGCTGGACAGTACCCATTTATTTTGTTAGAACCCTGTGTTTTTAAATGACGTTGACCTGTACTAATTGAATTATAGAAGCCACTTCTGTGGCATTTGTAATAACTGTAAATTTGATTTCCTTTTACAGAGAAACCATAATTTTTAACATACAATGACTGAGTTAATAGTTCAATTTCACGTTTCCAATTGTGAAAATCATCAATGCTTTCAAACTCAAAACTATCTACATTTTGTAAAATATTATGATCTTTTTCATAGTGTACATTCATATTTTTGTATGTGGCAGTAAATGAACATATAGCACACTGGACTACGATTTCAATTGCTGGAGCAATTGGATGAGCAACTTTTTTGTGTTCAGTTAAATTTTTTTGATGACAATATGACTTAGTACATTGGTCACAAGTATATATATATATTATATATAAATTACTATTTTTTTGTTGGTGCTATTTCATCCAACATTAAAAGAGGGTGATTTACTTTTATATGGGCTCTTAGGTTTTTTAAAAATTTAAACTTTTTTTCACACTCTATGCATTTGAATTCATTTATGTCTGACATGTTCTTAAAAACTTAATTGAACAAAAATGAATTCAATTATGAATGACGTAATACCAATGGTAAATTTCGTGAAAACCCGTGCCCTAAATTCTCGACTTTTTAAAATTTTATGCGAAGATATGAGATCAAACCATAATACATTACTATTCCATACTGACGTTCGTTGGCTATCCCGTGGCAAAGTTTTGAAAAGAGTTATAGAACTTATAGAACTAAGTGATGAGCTCCGTATATTTCTTCGTGATATTAAACCAGATTTATCTGCACTTTTAAGTAATGAAAAACGGATGTGTTTAACTTCATATTAAGCAGATTTTTTCGATAAAGTTAATGAATTAAATCTATCTCTTCAAGGTAAAAATACCAACATTTTAATACTTACCGGAAAACTTCAAGCCTTTAATCAAAAATTGTCTTCTTGGTTAAACGCATTTAAAAATGGAGATTCCTCAATGTTTACGAGTTTACACGATTTTATTACCGTAAATGAGCTTTCAGTTACAAGTGTAATAACTGATCATTTGTCTTCAATGCTAACATTTTTATCTGAATATTTTCCAAATTTGAATAAAAATAACGAACACGATTGGGTAAAAAGACCATTTTCTATTTCTTTGAAATACGATCATATTTCATGGGCCGCAAGAGAGCAATTAATTGAAATTAGAGAAGACTCAACTCTTGAAGTCGAATTCAATGAAAAAGAACTTACTGAATTTTGGTTAAGACGACAACAAGAGTATCCCGTAATTTCAAAAGCGGCTTTACTTATATTAATACCTTTCGCATCAACATATCTTTGTGAAACTGCATTTTCACAACCTCAAATTATAAAAAAACAAACATAGATCGTGCATTTCATAACAGTCTTTAGAAGCTAACTTGCGTATTTCAGTTTCAAATGTTACTCCTGACATAAATATGTTATGCGAAAATATGCAAGCCCAACCGTCACATTAATAATTATGACATTTTCTATTATTTTTATTATTATTATAAGCCTAGCCTGTGTTTGAAACCAAATCAATATTATTACTAAATATTTTTGTATTGCTTTATAGTTATTACCAATTATTTTTTATTTATATATGTTTTAAGTTTTATACAACTATAAGATTGCATCTTTGAAAAATATATTTAAAACCATTTATTTTCTTTAAATTTTAATAATTTATTTGTGTGAAATAGTGCATGTAAATTTAGTATATTATTAAGAAAAAATAATTAATGATTATGATTGAGGGGGCCTTATAACAAAAAAGGTTGAGAAGCACTGGTCTATCGCGACCGACCTGGAACAGTACTGCCGTCAGTCAGGTCATGTCAACACAAATTACTATTATTAAAAAAATGTATATTGTATTATTATTTTTATCAAAAGTAAATTAAAATTATAAAAATAAGTTGATGTGATTTTTGGGCTTGTATTTCCTTTACTTATAAAGATATTAAATTAATATAATTAATATAAAATTAAAATATTTGTTTAAATTTTGTAGGTAGATATGGTCTGCGGACTATAGGTTGGTGGGAACTGGGAACCTCTGATTTAAATATAATATGGTATATGTATATGACGGGTTTCAAACACATTTAGTTAGGTACAGAAATTATTAAAAGCATATTTTGTATTTTCCAATTTTATTTAGTAATTTAAATTATAATGACTTATAAATATTATTTTTAATAAATCCTACTCTACTATTTTTTCTTTTATAACTTTAATGTTATAGGTACTATAATTTATAATATAATTTTAATCCTGAACTGGTTCATAAAACGTCACTCCGATGTAAATTTGTTCAAGAATTACCAACGACAGCAATTAATCTTATGAAACATTTTTTACACATCGCAAATTATATTATGCATTTAAAGAGATTCTAATTCTTTGTGTGTTAACATTACTTATCCAGTTAAAAAATAAAAATATTAATATAAAGTTACGTCAATATTGTACTTCCTTTAATTTTGGTGTAGGTATGGTTTTTAGGTATGGTACTGTTGTGAAGTCGAATAGTTTAATTATTTTCGTAATTTGACGTGTGTGCCAAAATCGGAAGTTTATCTCTACTGATATACCATATACCTATGTCTGAAGTATCCTTGTCAATTATTATTTTTTTTAGATTCTAAACGAAGTGATGAATGTATTGATTTTACAATGATGTGTGTTTTTTTTTTTTTTTTTGTGTCTGTGTACAGCATAACTAGTCGAAATAATGCTCCAATTTCAATCTATGGGGGTGGTTTCCGATGTAAAAGTGAATATCCTTGGTGCATTATAGAGGTAAAAAGTTAACATTTTCCAACAGTTTTCTAAAAAATCGAGAAAAACAAAAAAAAAATTACGGAAAAACGGCAATTTTTACGCAAAACCAGTTTTCGACCAAATCGATTTTTTTTTATGGTTGTAATTCAAAAACTAATCACTGAAAATACTTGAAATTTTTACCAAATGTTTATGTCAGTGGTATCTGTATATAGTTAAATTTTCAAAAAATTTTGACTTTTTTTGAGTTATTTATAGACCACTGAAATTTTCGATTTTTTTGAGAAATTTGTTTTAAAGTGTCGATAAAAAATTTTTGGGTGACCAAAAAGTCTTGAAAATTTAATACAAGGTTCCTTATGAGTTGTTTTTATTGTAGCTAAAAATAATTAAAAATCGTTAGTCACAATTTTTTTTTATAAGAGTTTATAGTTCAAATTTTTACGAAATCTGTCGAAAACGCGAAAATTTGCAAGTAATTTTGAAGTTGAAAAATCATAAAATTTTTTTCTTTTATAACTAAGTTTTGAAAAATTGGTACAAGGTTCTCCATACATTTTTCTTCAAATATCTGTAAAAAAAACTCAACCGGATTCAGACAAAAAATTTTTATGAGTGTTTGAAATTTAAATTTTTACAAAACTGCGTTAAATAACGGTTTAACCTCAAACGATTTTAGATATTTGTTATTATTCAAAAAGTATAAGTCGTAGATACTTGAAAATTTTACCAGTTATTTAGATTGGCATTTTATTTACTTGATTTAATTTTCAAAATGTTTTGAGTTTTTTGAGCTATTTATAGACAACTGAAATTTTTAATTTTTCTGAAAATTTTTTTTTGAAGTGTCGATAAAATTTTTTTGGCCCATCAAAATACTTGAAAATGTAATACAAAGTTCCTCATAAGTTATTCTTATAGTGATTAAAAAATATATAAGAATACATAGGCACAATTTTTTTTTATTAGCATTTGAAATTCAAATATTTACAAAAATTCGTCAAAAGCATGAATATTTGCAAATTATTTGAAGTTGAAAAATCATAAAATTTTTTGTGTTCATAACTAAGGATTAAAATTATAACACTAAGTTTTCCATAAGTTTTCCTTCAAGTAGTTATAAAGAAAACTCATAACATCATTATAGGAAAAATTTTATGTGCGTTTGAATTTTAAATTTTTACGAAATAGCGTAACGATAACGATTTATCCCAAACGATTTTAAATGTTTGTTATTATTCAAAAAGTATAAGTCGTAGGTACTTGAAAATTTTACCAGTTGTTAAGATTCGCGTTTTCTTTACGTGATTTAATTTTCAAAATATTTTGACTTTTTTTGAGCTATTTATAGACAACTGAAATTTTCAATTTTTCTAAAAAAATATTTTTGAAGTGTCTATAAAATTTTTTTGGCCCATCAAAATACTTGAAAATGTAATACAAAGTTCCTCATAAGTTATTCTTATAGTGATTAAAAAATTATAAGAATACATAGGCACAATTTTTTTTTATTAGCATTTGAAGTTCAAATTTTGACGAAAATTCGTCAAAATTATGAATATTTGAGAAATATTTATGAAAGTTTAAAATTCAAAATATTCTTTAATGACGACGAGTTTAATGAAAAATGGTATGGCTCTATGCCATCTTGCTAAAAGCTCTGTATCTAAATAACATATGTAACAAATAATTAAATAAGAAAATTATTATTCATAAATAAGGTTAAGATATTTTGTTTTTTTTTTTACTTTGGGTGCTTTAAATAAACTTTTATTTTTTAATCCAATTGATTTTTGTTGTTTGACATCTAAAGCATAACCAGTATTACACCCTGATACAAAACAGCACTTAACCATTTTTAATGTTTAGGTAAAAAAAATAAAAAATACAAATTACTCTGGTATTATGTATAATTATTGTATTTAAATAATCAAACTAATACAAATTATTTGAAACCTTATCATTGTATACATTGTCTATTTATAAATTTAATATTTTGATGAATTCAATAATAAATAATCATATGGAAATCATCTATGTCCATGTGTTTAATAGCTAATTATAATAATATATTTGTTTTTTATTATTGAACCAATTTTAACCAATATCCCCCTAGTTCTGTATATATGTTTTAGATATGATCTAAATCATAAAGTAATAAATTATTTGCAAGGAATAATAAATCATGTTTAATTCGAAAAACATACATAATTCCTATTATATATAGTATAATAATACTACATGTCTACATGCTATAATTGTAAAATGTAGCCCTCTAATCGAACGACTCGCTCCTGGTGGCAGAATAACCGTGCGACTTTTGTCGGGCCACTTTATAAACGGGCGGTTCATAGGAGTTTGGTCACGAACTAAGATATACAGGACTGGAAACGACCAAATATCTCAGGGAACCCAATTGACTAACGAAAAGTACACATCGATTCTTGGCGCACTCTACCAGCCAATTAGTATATTACTCATTTTAATTTTAATCATAGTATACATTTTTGACATTTGATAATAAATTATAAAGTAAATTAAAAAATCTAATATTTTTGTATTTTTTTTATAGTACTATAGTAGGTATATTTTAATATTTATGAAACTGTAAGTTTAGAACATTTTTTCTTCTTAGCATTCACTTTTGCAACATTTTTATTAACTATTTGTGTATACTGCCGCATTCGCATGGTAATGTAGTATGACAAAATTGAAGTTAATGTATCACATTTGTGTTGACTACAAGGCCACTTAATTCTATTTAATGAGCCTGAAAAAAAATCATTAACCGTCAAATTAAATGCATCGCTGTAATCACAAAATTTAGAAAATGATTTTTCAATTTCTGTAATTAAAGAAAATAAAATCTTATTTGGGTAAGTTAATGCTCCTCTTGATTTTAAATTTGTCAGTACTGATTCCGGCCTATCACAAAAATCTGTTGTGCCTGAAAAATTATTAACTTTTTTAATTATTACTTTAGATTTAGATTGATCAGTTTCAAAGTGTTCCTATGTAGATATAAATTATACTTACCAACTATTGCCTTCTGACAGACCTTGCAATTTATATGCTTCATGAAGTACCTTGTTATGTATCCACATATATAATATAAAACACAGGTTTCTGTGTCAACTTTAAAATAATTATGATCATTATTATCAAATACATCTTCTAATTCTAAACCTACTGTCACATAGGAATCTAGTGTTTTACGTAAGTGCTCAATTTTTTTTTCTTTTTCTGTGATGTCATTAGTATTAAAAATGGTTTTTAAATCACTAATAGTAATTTTGGGAGTTTCCAAACTTAAAATTGAACAATTTCCACTTTTTGGAGGTTTCAGTATGGAATAGACAGCCAACATTTTGTATACTTGAAGGAAAGTTGGTGTACACGGGTGATCATTTGGATCTATTGCTTGCCTCACAGTACCAAAAAATTGCTATGTAATTAAAAAAAAAAAAACAATAATATTTTATTATAAATTTAATTATTAGATAAGTAGATAAATAATTTGTTTTACTTCTAAACGATCCTGGTTCATTTTATAAGTTAATATATACTTAAAACCACATTCATCCAGAAGGTATTTACAAAGATCCAATGTTGATTGTATAGTGACTCTTAATCCCTCAGCAGTTGATTGCGTTAAAAACTCATCTTCTGTTATACCATGTTGATCAACTTGATCTTCCCAAGAATTAAGCCATGCAATGGTATCTTCTAAAACCTATGAGCCATAATTATAGGATTGATTTTGAATTATAATTACATATATACTATACTTAGCATATTTGCCTACTTTAAAATCATTGCTATTTTTTTTAATCCCTTCAGCTGGGTATTTTCGATTCAAAACATCAAACAATAAATTTAATCTTTCAGTAAATTTTTGCGTTTCATAACTGTTTTTTAATGAATCAATCTTAATATATTCCCTATAAAACTGAATACCCTTAGCCATGGAATCACTGAATATCTGCAACACCATTTGTCAAATTTGTATAAATTATCATCTACAATTCTACAATAATGTCTAAAATATAAATATTTTGTTTAGTTACTTGAGTGGCTAGTTTCACACTCATTTTAGCAAAATTGTCTGGAGCTATATGTCTTGGTGTTATTTTAGGGCATACTTTGGTTGGAGAGTTTGAATTTCTTGCTATATCATTCATATATACATCTACATAATGTGACCATCTAATAAAAGGCTTTTCTGGAGACTCCTAAGTATATATATTATAACTTATAAGTATTATTTAAATGCAAAAGGTTTGACCTGTTTGGTGTTCAGTTATATTACTTACTCTTAAACTCTTTTTGTTGTACAACCTGTTTCTGACATTTTTTATTAGATGAGGTGCATCAGAAAACATGTACACCTTTTTATTGTTTTTCAGAGGATGTTCAAAATAATTTTTTACTTGGCCTTTTTGACCACTAACTCCAAGTTCAGCCCAAAGTTTTCTGTTGGTTGATGCTCCATCAGAAACCACACCATTGACCTTCGCACCAATACCTTCCAGAAGGCAAATAGCTTTTATGACGAGCTGAGCAAGAACTATACCTATTATAATTATTTAAAACTGAGTATTATTCATAATTTACATTTAAAATAAAAAATTAAACATTATTAAAACATATATTTTTCATTAAAAAATAACTTACTGCTTGTTATTATCAAATATTGAATATAGAACATGAACTAAGTTATACATAGTCAAATGTGCCTTAGAATTGTATGAAGACAGTAGATTTATAAAATAAATTATAAATCATTTATTTTACACGTATCAAATATTTCTTGAAACATGAACATGCAATACACAAAACACAGTACACAGGCCTTAAAATGTTAAATTGCGTGAGAATACAGATGACAAAACATAGAAAACACAAAACATAAATTGAGTTAGATTATTATTAAATATTTCCATTACAATATTATTATGACAAATTACAACAACTACTATAGAATAGAACTGAATATATTATGTTTTACAAACAAACAGATAATACAATAGTACAATATTTTAAATATATAACATTAATTTTAATTGTTTGTACACCTTCCCTAAGCTAATGGTTGTGTTGAAGGTGTGAACTATACTAAGTAATATAATATTACCTTTTACAGGACCCCTAGAAGCAAACACTGCTACTGGCTGGGAGATATTTGCAGCTAAGCTTTGAAATATAAATACTAAGCAATGATTAGCTTTTAACCCTGAACTTTTCACATCTTCACCAAAATCTTCTAGTCCAGAGTAATTTAAAGTTTTAGAATTTACACTGATACTTTCCCGTACGCATATTTCATCAAAAATTAACATGCCTTGCTTTTGATTGGAAGTAAGCATGCTAAATTTTTTTTTAATAATTGGAAAAATTGTTTGTCAAATCCACATTGTGTGTTAACAAGTGATAAATATTTACGTGTGGTACGTACAGAAGGCAAAGGTAAAATGTCTTGTTGTTTTAAAAGTGTATACGTAGAAGGTGACCTATAAAAATTGAATTACCTTTCATTAATTATAATATTTAATTCAATATTAAATAATAATTACCGAATCCTTAATAAAATACATAATAAAATCCAGTCTTCACTGTAACGTTTATTATTTGGTATCGTCGCTCTACTTGTATTAATTATTTCTTTGATAATTAACGTCTGTGGATCATTCAAATTGTTTGAATCTAATAAATCATTTATAGAAGAGATAGACATATTTTTAATTTTAGCATGGGACTGTTCTAATTCAGTGTTTAATTTAGATATTTTTGTTTGAAATCTAAAATACATATAAAAATATAATTACAATATTACATTATAATATTTAACTATCTGATATTGTATAATATAATTTCACTATAATTTTAATAAAAATATTACCTTAAATTACATTTCTGTAAATATTTTTTTTTTTTTATAACTTTATTCAACACACTGCGACGTGTTGGAGTCAGTGTAGAACCTATATATTTGTTTTTAGTAATCAAAGACCTACATTTGCGGCGTCTTAAGTAAGAAAACAATGTATTACAGTAATTGCACCTTTTTTTTTCATCTATTAGGATAGGACATTTAACGTGGTGCCAAAAGTTGCTTTCAAGATAAGCATTTTTCAGATGTATTCCTAAACATAAAATCAGTTGTGTTAGATTTTTTTCACCAAGAACTAAAAGTTAGAATATTAAGACAACATAGAAAATGTATTGTTATTAATACCGGGATAATCAATAGGTTTTGGTCCACCTTGACATGTCAATTTCCAATCAAAAGTAATTATTGCCTGTGTTATACATTCTATGTTAATAGGATATGTTAGTTTAATCATTCCTATACTTTCAGGTTGAATACAAAACTTATTGACATAAAAGTCAATTGATAAATCATCTTTGAAAACTATTTGTTTTTCAATCACTAATTGTTTCTTACTTTCTTCGATGTTTAAGTTATTAATTAAGGGTTTGTATAAAATTATAGTCGTTTCATTTTTGTATAAATTCCATCCTACTGGTAATGTCATACTCTCAATTACATTATATTTAAAGTTTGAAAAATAGTCATACTCCTAGAATAACAAAAATATTTATCCTCACAAAACATATTTTCTAAATAAATTAAAATGTTTACTTTAGAACAGCTCAAACGTAATCGTTTACTCAGACATATTTCGTTATTATCTAGTTCTGTAGCTAGTTCTTGTGAATTAATCTGTCGAAAGTATAACCTTTCATTTATAGCATAAAAATTTGAAAATTAACATTTGTTTCATTGTTTCATAATAATTAAGCATAGAAATATATTAATTGTATAAAATATTTTAAATGATACCTCTTGTCTGAATAATTCCCTCCTAAATATTTCTGTGTGGCATTGTAAATTAGATACTTTATTAATATTTTGAGCACTTTGAGAAATAAGATTCTCATGTACAAATACTGTAGGTATTGCCCCTTTCTTTAAGCCCGGTTTCACCCTTTGACCAATAAACTGTGTATAATTTAAATAGCAAAGTTACAAAACTAAATATATCTACATAATATTATATCTACTTAATGTTGGTCTACCATCTACGATACTCACACTGCTGCAGATATCACTTGGCACAGAGTATGATGTTAAAAAATCATCACTAGTGAAATGTTCTGAGCAAACATATTTTAAAGGTGTTTTTTGATTATTCACCTTACTTACAGCAGTATTCCAAACTAATTTTAAATCATTTGGTATTTTATGTAAAGATGTTTTTGGATTTTTTTTTCTGCTAGTACATCCAACCACAGAACATACACGCATTTTGTAATTCAAATGTATAATATATATTCAATTTAAAATACCAAATAAAAAAATAGTTCTCAAATTATTAACTAAAATTTACATTTTTGCAAATTATCATAACTAGGGCACTATAGAACTTGTTATAATATGTTATATTATATGTTCTATAGAGTATAGAGCCTTACCATAACTAAATAGATCTACTTAGTCAAGCAAATTACTATAAATATACATAAATTGAGCGGCAAATTAAAAAAGGAACTTGGTGATTTGGTACATTTAGTTGTATTATAGATGGCGCTTGAGATCGATGTGTACGATTAGCTAGACAATTGTGGACCCATCCCCCGCACTCCGCCGATCATGACGTTTCCAGTCCTGTAAATCTTAGTTCGTGGTTTGGTCTCCTTATCTCTTATCTTCATGGTTTGAACATTATAATATATACAGTGGTACCAATATGTAATTTAAAATTTTCGAAAATAATGTTATATTATTATACATTTATAGTTTATACATTATAGGTAGGTACTATAGACCTGCAAGGGCCGAGCCGGTCCGGTCCGGTCCTCAAAAAGCCCGGCCCGTAGTGATAATGGACCGGTCCGGGCCTTTAAAATAAAATAAAGGGTTGGACCGGGCTTTTTAAGTCTTGAAATTTTATTCTGGACCGGACCTGGGCTTTTTTTCGTAAACATTTTTCGGACCGGGCTGGACTTGACTTTGAATATAAAAATAAAGGGTTGGACCGGGCTTTTTTAAGGATTTTTCTTCAAAATAATTAAAAATAATAATTATAAAACCAAACTGAATGCTGGTACAATTAGGTTCAATCATATAATAATAAATATATAATATAATGATATCTTTATTCGTGGGTATAATAATGCTATTTATATACCATAATATGTCAATACAAAATAAAACAACAACACACTACTAAAATAATATTAAGGTATCTGCGGCATTATTACTATAAGATAAAATAAAAACGGTTATTTGGAATATTTATAGAAAATTTGTTGCGTTTGACTAAACAATACAGATTGCATGTTGATACAACACCAAGGTACGGTGCTATTACTAGTGCGGCAATCAGTACTAGTTCTAACGCATACCACGTACCTATTACCTAATAGCGCATTTATTAGTTTGTTTGTTGTCGCCTGTCGGAGTGTCTCGAAGGCGTTTTGTTGATTGTAGAATTCATAATAACTTTAAAGGTAAGTTTTTTTAATTCTTTAATATTAATTTTTATGTACAGATAGGTAAACCAATATTGTATTTAGTATGTACTATGTAGGTAGATAAAAGACATTTATAGCCAGTAGTTGATAGGTACTAGGTAGTATTGTCATATTGAGTACTACACCTAGTATTTGACAAAGGTGTGCATTAACTATTTTTAAAGTTAAATTATAATATGTATAATATACATATGTTAAGTTATGTAGTTTATTAAAACTATTAATACTATGTAGTTTATAAAATGTACTCACAGCTCAAAAACAATGTGATATTGATCCAGATCTGGAAGCATTTAATTTTGAAACTGACTGATAATTAATTTGTTTTTATTTTACTATTTAATGTTATGTTGTAAAATTAATTTATTTTTTTGTTAGGAAGTTGTAATAATTATAAGTATTTATAACTTAAAAGTGTTATTATTTTATTTTCTGAATTATATTATTTATATATATAATAAATAATAAATAATACTTTATTATTTTACCTATTGGCTAATCGATTAGGTAGCTATACTCTATTCAGAATAACCTTGCCCACTTTTGCGCATGCAACTGGACCGTCGGCAGTCGTCGGACCCCCCGGCTAGAATCAGGTGCACTGTGATTGGTCGTTAGTTGTCGACTGCTATCGTTACGCGTCGTTATCAATAGCCGCCGCCGTGTATACAGGGAATCATAATAACACGATCGAAATAATTATTACCAATAATGCTATAATCTATACTTTATTCTTTACCGTTTTTTTTTACTGTTTTTTGTACTTTTACCTTATTGTTCTGCACCAAACACAATAACATTTATTATTAAAACCAAATAGGTATCAATATATGTAATTTAGTAAGAAATTAAAACTAAAAAATAAATACAAATTTTATACTTACAAAAATTAGTCATATTTACAAAAATTATACACACATTTAAACAGTTATTTACAAAAATTAGTCATTTTTACAAAAATTACACACAAATGTAAACAGTTATTTACAAAAATTACACACACATTTAAACAGTTATTTACAAAAATTAGTCATATTTACAAAAATTATACACACATTTAAACAGTTATTTACAAAAATTAGTCATATTTACAAAAATTATACACACATTTAAACAGTTATTTACAAAAATTAGTCATATTTACAAAAATTATACACACATTTAAACAGTTATTTACAAAAATTAGTCATATTTACAAAAATTATACACACATTTAAACAGTTATTTACAAAAATTAGTCATATTTACAAAACATTTATTCAGTATCTGAATCCGTTTCAGATGATGTGTCCCCCGTAATAGTCATCACCAAATCATCTTTCTCCGCGGACAACATCTCGTCTATTATATTATCGACCTCATAAAATTTTACCTCTTCTTTTTTCGTGTGACTAATAAAATTTTTCCACATTTGTGCGTCAACTCGATCTATGCCCTCTATTAGTAATTTTTTCACATCCGGAAGTTTGTAAGTTGTGTTGTTCATCCGAACATGGTTCTTCACCGATGACCATGCCAGCTCAATCGGGTTAAGCTCACAGTGGTATGGTGGAAGTCGTAATACTGTGTAACCACTGTTTTTTGCTAGTTCATCAATAACATACCTATTATGTGCTGGTTTTAAACGTTTCACTATGTGTAAAAGTTGAGGGATAACCATAGTTCGGTCTACCACTTCTCCCTTATCCTCCAACCACTTAATTATATCTGCCTTTTGTGTATTCGATGTTGGGGCTTTGTCTATTTTCACGGAATGGTAGGACGCATTGTCCATAACAATTACGGAGTTCGGTTTTAGGCGAGGTAGAGTGCCCTCCATCCATTCACGAAATGTGTCGCCATTCATCTCATCATGGTAGTCACTTGTATTTTTTTTCGATTCAAAACACAACAAACCACCGAGTACAAAACCATCTTCAGAGCCGATATGGAGTACAATAAGTCGTTTCCCTTTGCCAGATGGATTAACTGCACCTGTCGATAGACCTTTCAAGAATGCATCCCGGTGAGACCGTACTGTTGTGTCGACCCACGTTTTCGATGTACAATCGCCAGCATTCACCCATGTTTCGTCGAAAAAATAAATATGTCGACCCTCTTCCCGGTATTTTCTAATGCTATCCAAATACATTCTGCGCCACCAAACAATTTCATTCTTTTCAGTCATAGCACTGTTCCTACTTCGCTTACTGTAACGGAAATCTAAATCTTTTAAAAGATGAAATAAATTTGTGCGTGATACTGTTGGCAAACTGTCGTCGGCTGATACGGCTTGGTGGATTTTATCTATCGTAGGAATTTCACGGCGAAACCAGATGCTATGCACGTGCCTGCGTACTGCGTTTTTTGCAAAATCATCAAAAAGATCACGAAATGATTTTTTGTTACGTGTGGTTTTTGCGACTGGCACCGTCTTTGTCTCATTGTAAGCCTTAATGATTGTGTGGATTGAACGTTCGCCAATAGCCAATAATTCTGAAATTTGTTTACGAATTTGCCTCATGGAAATGTTAGGTTCGTCCATTATTATACTCGTGTACATATTTACAATACGGATTCTTAAATCCTCACTTATAGCCTGAAAAAAAATATTTTAAAAATAAGTCTCAGTAAAAATGCTGTCTTGAAAGACATTTGAAACAAAAACCATGTTTTAATCGATTAAAACCATTTTTTTTTAAAAAAACTTTTTTTTTTATAAACTCGGAATTTTTATATTAAATAGTACTCACTTCCCACTTTTCTGCTTTTTAATTGGTGATGGGCCATATTCAGCATTATCCTCATCAGAACTGCTTGCCATTTTAGATGAATAATTCACAAAATAGTATATAAAAAAACAACAAATATCGGAAGGCGCGCGGTGTTTTTACGTGTTACGGAATGAACGTGTAAACCACTTGTGGCATAGTGACGCGTAATATTATAGTTCACTACGTATACAGCTGCAGCACGCCGGCGGCGGCGGCACAGCCGACAGCAGCGCGACTGTGGCAACAGACATGCGCAAACTCGACCAGTTTTCGTCGATCGAGTGGGCAAGGTTATTCTGAATAGAGTATATTAATCACAGTACAGTCATTTACTAATAAAATCAATTTTGGTAAATCAATTAGTAAAAAGTTTAATAAAAAAAGTATTTGAAAAGAACTTATAAATACATGTCAAGTATTTGTATTTGTTCCTAAATACTTTTTCTTAAAAGTATTTGAAATGTATTTTAAATATTTTCTGAGTGTAAGTATTTGTATCTATATTTAAATATAATTTTAAAAGTACCTTTTACAAGACTTGGTAGGTATAAAGTTTATAGGTAGATAGGTTAATAGTTATTTTAACTTATTTATTGTAAACCCTGGGTTGCTTTATTGTATCTGTACATTTTATTTAGTATTAGTATATATTGTAAAATATTAACATATTATGTTATATTTTCTATAGTTAATCATAATATGAATGAAATGGATTCATCCATTGATGAAATTAATCATGAGACAAAACAAACAATTCAAAAGAAATTACTCTCTGGTGTATGTAAACTTATTCCAAAAAGCAATGCAAAAGGTACATTTTGGAATTGCTTTGAAGTGGTTGTGTTTACAGAAACTGAACAA
This sequence comes from Aphis gossypii, assembly GCF_020184175.1. Lineage (NCBI taxonomy): Eukaryota > Metazoa > Arthropoda > Insecta > Hemiptera > Aphididae > Aphis > Aphis gossypii. The sequence continues at coordinate 59,393,674 of NC_065533.1, forward strand.
AATACAAATTATGTATGTTGTAAAAAATGCCATAATTTGATGTCGTATAAACTGTCTAAAGGTAGTTCCCATTTAAGTCGACACAAATGTGCAGTGTTAACTTCTGAACCATCATCTTCAATTGACCAGTATTTTAATAAAAAACCAAAGACAAATATACCGCCAAATGTAATAAAAGACTGTCAACAAAAGTGTGTTCAGTTTTGTAGTCAAGATATAAGACCCATGGATATTGTAGCTGGATCTGGGTTTAAAAATTTAGCAAATTATTTAATCTCAGTTGGTTCTAAGTATGGGGAGGTATCTGCGGAAAATTTGTTACCACATCCGACAACAGTTCAAAGAAACATGTTGAAAATAGCTGATATAAAACGTGAAGTGGTAATTGATCATGTTCGTTCGTTTATTGAAGAGGAATTAGTTGCTGCCACAACAGACATGTGGACAGACAACTATAAAAAACGGAGTTATATATCATTGACACTGCATTTCATTGAAGACTGGAAATTAAAAATGAACAACGTATACACCGGCCAATTTCCAATCGAAGAAAGAAAAACTGGTGAAAACATTCGAAAATGTTTAAAAAAATTTTTTGTTTCATGGAGAATTGATTCTCCTCAAAATAATATTCTTACAAAACTCACATGGGTTACAGACCAAGGGTCAAACATCAAAAGTGCACTTGAAGGAGTTAATCGTATCAATTGTGCTGCTCATATGTTAAGTAACACTCTTAAGCATACATTTGACACTAAATTTCTTATGGGAGAAGATGAAAATTGTGTCACTAGACCAATCATTAATTTAATTCATATATCTAAAACATTAGTTGGATATATGAAGCGGACTGGAGATGTAAATAAGCTTTCCAAAACTCTTGTTCAAGAAACTGAAATCAGGTGGAACACGAGATTAGTTATGTTAGTTTCAATAGAAGAGCAGTATGAAGAAATTATTAAATTATATGAAAATGAACCACACAGATTTAATAACATAAATAGAACACTTCTACAAAAAATGATTCAATTTTTAAAACCATTCAAAATGGCATCTGATGAATTGGAGGGCGATCAGTACCCAACCATTCATAAAGTTATTTTACACAAGGCTAAAATAGAAAAACATTTATTGAGTTATACTAAAGAGCCTGCATTATACTGTAGAACTAACGACATCGAAACAGGTAATTATAATTTTTTTCTATTATTGATGTTAATTGTTAGCTAATAATCATTTTTAATGTATTGTTTGTTTTAGAATTAAACTATGAGAATATATTTAGTACATTATCCAAATGGGCATTAAGTAAATTGGAAGAAAAATTCAAAATCGATCCAATACATGAAATAAGTTGTTTCTTGTGGCCAAAATTTAAAAGTTTGAAAATGGTATCTGATGATTCTAAGATTTGTATTATTAATCGAGTATCACACGCTTTAAAGAAATACGAATTAATTCGCACAGAAGAGCAATTAATAACTGCTAATAAGGATCATCAAGTACCAGCAGTAAATCAAAAAGAATTTGAAGAATGGGAAGATAGTGAAGTAGACATAACCTTAAGGAGTTCCACGCAGGAAATATTTGCCTACCAAAATGAAGTGTTTGATAAAAACGAGGATGTACTAAATTGGTGGAAAACAAATGGTGCACGTTTTCCTCTCATGGCGCAACTGGCAAGAAAGTGTTTTGCAATACCTGCTTCAAGTGCATCAAGTGAGCGAAGTTTTAGTACAGCTGGTCGTATCATTGAAAAACGTAGAACAAATTTAAAAGGAAGTAGTGTAGATTCCCTTATGTTTTTACATGATTTTTATAAATCATCTAATAAAAAAGATTAGTTTATTCTTGTACTTTTTTTATAATATTTATAACTTATTTTAAAATATTTGTTATATATGATATGATTAGTTAAATATATCTAGTATCTACTATAGTTAAATATTCTCTTTGTTCATTATTTTTAAACCAAAATACCTAAGTAATGAAATTAAATATTGACTAAAATTTTTTTTTATTAAAAAAAAAAAATGTTGGACTGGATCGGGCCGGGCTTAAGAAAAAATGGGTCGGGCCTGGGCTTTTTTTTCACAATATGGTTTGGACCGGGCCGGACCGGGCTTAAGGATAAAATTAATGGACCGGACCGGACATTTTATGAGCTTAATATGATTTTCGGGCCGGGCCTGGGCTTTTTTTTCACAATATGGTTTGTACCGGGCCGGACCGGGCTTAAGGATAAAATTAATGGACCGGACCGGACATTTTATGAGCTTAATATGATTTTCGGGCCGGGCCTGGGCTTTTTTTTCACAATATGGTTTGTACCGGGCCGGACCGGGCTTAAGGATAAAATTGATGGACCGGACCGAACCGAAAATATACGGCCCTTGCAGGTCTATAGTAGGTACGTGATATTTGAATATTTCACTGACAGTCGCTATGCTCAAATTATATTTTTATAGGGTACCTACATTGTGATTATCAAAAATCAAAATATTTAGTTAATTGTAATGGTATAGACTTATAATATTATATTATATTTAATATAATAACCTATAATACCTCTCATTTCGTCAAAGTATGTTAACTTTTTAAATTTTAATTTGTTTAATAGTGGTTTCTGGTAATCTGGTTGTGAATGGAATATTAATTGTAGCCAGCACGTGTGATTTTTTTATTTTATTATTATTATTTTTTTTTCATTGAAATTGTTTTGTCGAAATAAAATATATTTTAGCCAATAAATTATAAATTTCCAACTCCAACCGATGTGATTATGGGCAACTTTACTATGGACTAAACATTTCAATGCAATAATTGAAATAGCACAATGTATAGGTAAGTATTATTAACAATGTTATAATCTTTTCGGTTAGAACTTTATTGGTATACATTGAAAGTTACAATTTTTGACACATTTGTCTTTGACTTACTAATTAACATAATTCACCTACATTTTTAGGTCCTATAACCCTGAGGAAGCAGATTTAAAAAAGTGTACTTATTTATTGGTGCATGTCTGCATACGTTATGCTGGCTAACATATCTGCCTGCTTCAACCAGCAACTCATTCACAACCAACTAGTCAACGTATAATAAGAACAGGTACTATAACATTTTGTAATTTTTATAGGTAAAATTTTTTTTTTTTTTTAATGATCCATGATGAATGTAGGTAGATAAGTAGGATGTAAAAAAAAAACTAAAACGATTTTTTTTTTTTTTTTTTATTCAAAACTTATAAGTCGATGGTCCTCCTCCACCTCCATCTGATTGTCTGCTTTGTTCTACAACAGAATTAGATAATATTTTGTATTTACTATAGTTTTATGAATAGTGTATATGTGATATGCATATAGTCAATCAGGCATTTTATTAAATTAATTACATTTTTATATAATTTCACTATCATCACTAATGGTTTTTTTTATATAATATATAAATTAATTAGTACCTAATAATTAATAGAAAATATCGTTATATTTTTTAATTTCTTAAAATCATTTAACTAAATGTCTAGACTGGTAGTGAAATTAAATAAAAAATGAACTTATTTGATTATTTGTCATTTAGTAAAATGCCTAGTTTGACTATAACATATATTTAATAAACTTATTCTTCAGTGTATACACATATTCTTTAGTGGTACACTATTGTGGTGTTTGAAGTTGATAGTTATCCTATTTTTTTTTTTTTTTTTTTTTTTTTTTTTTTATGAACATCAGTGATATTCAGAATTTTTTTGGGAGAGAGGGTGGTTGTTTAGTTACATTACAAAAAAAATCCTTAATAAATACACATTTAATATTTGGTTGCAAATATTTGGGAGTCTGAATGTAGTGGAATGTATTTTGATATTGTGTGATTATGAAAACCAAAAGTGAGCCATTTTAGTTATTTCAATCATGGGCGTCCTAGGTAACATTTAGGGAGGGGGGGGGGTGTCAAAATAAAAAAAATTCTCAAATGTAAGTTAATAAAGATAATAATAATATTATGGTAATATTTATTGAGCTACAAGTCCATAATATTTTTTGTCCAGGGGGGCAAGTGCCCTATCTTGCCCCCCCCCAATGGGCGCACATGATTTCAATTGAATTGCAATATCAATAATTGCACTATCATATACCTATTATTTAATTAACTATAGAGCAATTTAATATTTCCTGAAGTTTGAACTTTTCTCTTGGATATTCCACTGATAAATAAATTAAATGAAGACATGGTTTGATTATAATTAACAGGAACTTAGTATAAATATTATTGTATTTAAATATTCGATATGTGCATAGTGATATTTAAGTATTAAAAAAAAAAAACTTACTATTTCTTTTTTTTTTGAGTCAAGGACCGCTCTCAGGTCCTTGGTTTTTGTTTTCTAAAATTTAAAAAATTGTATTATTAAAATAATCATATTCAAATTGCACCTAGTCAGAAAACTGTTTTATTGAATTCAATATTTACCGGCTTTTCATCACGCCACCAGCATAGGCCTCCGTGGCCGACATTGCATATATCACATTCTGATTTAAACAACAAAATACATGTTAATTATTGCTTAATTAATTAAAATTCAATATCCAATATAATAGGGATACCAACTTTTTTTTTTATGAGATGCCACGGGCTGCCGTCTACAGCGGCCATAGTGGCCCTTATTACACGTTTTACATTCTTAAAAAAAAAAAAAAAAAATAAATAAATTAGGTATGTGAAATTAATCACATAGCATACTCAATAGGTATACAATATACATACTCGGTTTAGGTTTTTTGTTTTTTTTTTTGATTTTTTGTTTGATTGTCATCTAAAAAAATAAATAAAAATTAACCAGTTTTAAGTTAAATAATACTTTTGCATGCTTACTTGTTTTTGCTTCACCCTTATTTATGGGGGCAGCGTTATCCCCATAATAATTATAATAGAGATTTATGGTCGTCATCTATATAATACATAAACAACTATATTTAATATATTATTTCAGAGTTTATAATGTTAATAAATTATAAATCATTTAAGGACCAAAATGTTGAATGATGGTATTGCGTTTAGCATAATATGAATAGAGTTAAAATCATAAAAATAAAATAATTAGGATTTATTGACGGAGTTAGGCATAGATAATCAAATAATTAGGTATCTACATAATATAATAAATATATTTTTAATCTAATCATCTTGATGAGATAATAGATACATTTAAATAAAACTAGCTAAAAAATGCTTATTTAATTTATTTTTATTATAGAATTTATTTAATTTCATGAAAATTACATCAATAATTTTTAAATTATTCATAATAAAAATTAATAATAAATTAAATGTGCATTGGGGCATTGATATTTTATATTTTGTAGTTTCATTATTTCATTATTGTGCAATTGTATTTCAGTACATAAAAAAAATGGCTGTATAGAAAGAAACATTGAAGGGTATTTATTAAAATAAAAACATTTAAATAATAACTTAATGATTGTTTGATATGTGAATAATATTTATAATACCAAAAGAAATATGTAGAAAATACAGAAAAAAGTAATCTATATAATTTTAAAAGATGACCGTTGTTGTTATTTACATATTATACAAAAAAAAGTGTGTATAATGCTTAACAGCAGGGGCGTAGCCAAGGGGGGGGTTATCAGGTCACAACCCCCCCATGAGTTTTTTAAAACCCCTAAAAAAAAAAATGACAGAAATATTTTTCGAGATTAAAAAACTTTAAACTTGATACTGAAATTTTTTTTATTTTTTTATAAAAAAAAATCTATCATCAAACCAATTAAACTTGCCATCAACTATTTCGTTAATAAAAGTTTTGATTGTATTCTATATAATATGTATTTGTATTTGTATAATTATATACGTTGATAAAATATTAAGCTTTAATCGTATAAAAATTAATAATTATATTGGTTTTCAGGCAATATTTCTGTTATTCTCCCGAGTCACGATTATCAGTACCTAATATTTATATTTAGATTGTGTTTTCGTATATTTCTTTCGAAGTTAAAATTTTCCCCATTAGCCCGAGACATTACAGTCTACAACGACGATTGTTCATACGGTCTAGCTGATAATAAAAGTATTTGTTGTCGTAGACCGTAGACTGTATAATATTGAGTATCGACTATAGCGATTAACATCTAACGGGCGGACGTAGTTATCTACACGGTGGTATTTTTGTCTATACTCAATGGTGGTACAACGCATGTTAATAATTTTTGATTAATTTGTTAAATTATTTTGTTGCTTAAAAATTTAAAATGAAGAAACTTAATACTAATGAAAAAAAACGTAAACTTGTTTCGGATTATTTTAAAGTACAGAATAAAATTACCAAAATTGACAAAACCGACGAAACTGAAGAAACAAAAGATAACTCCGGTCTTAAACCAGAAACAACACAACCAGAACATATTATGTCGGTAAATATTGACTTAAATAATGTAAATAAATTTGATATTGGTAATTTTATTGACAAATCATATGAATTTAAGAGTAATGAGGATAAATTGGAAATTTTGAACAACATTTGGGTACCAGAAAGTAATTATATATTTCCTAAAGTAGGAAACCGAAATTTAAAATTTCAATATCAGTGGTTGCAAAAATGGCATTGGTTGGCTTATTCATCTTTGTTAAACGGTGCATTGTGTAAGTTTTGTGTGCTTTTTTCTAGAAAAAAAGGTGGTATTGGGGATCAAGCTCTTGGTGTCCTTTGTACTGTACAATTTAACTCATGGAAAAATGCAATTGAGAAATTTAGTTTACATGAAATGAAAGAATACCACAAGAACTGTATTATAACAGTTCAAACTTTGAGACACAATGTTTCAAGTAATACTTCGATAAATTTATTGTTAGATCAATCATTAAAAGACCAAATTTCATTCAATAGAAAACTTATAATACATTGAACTTATAATTAATAATGCATTCAACTTTCCAATAGAAAATGATGGCAATTTTAGAAGTATTTTAAGAAATACTTTAAATCAAAATAAAGAATTATTCGAAATTCGGTCTAAAGCTAATAAAAATGCACATTATCTAAGTCCAACAACTCAAAATGAAATTATTAGCAGCTGCCAACTTGTAATATTAAACAAAATCGTATCAGATATTAATAAATCACAATGCTTCTCAATTTTAGCAGATGAGACAGCAGATATTAGTGGTATAGAACAATTTTCTCTGTCAGCTCGATTTATTAAAGAAAATATTATAGTTGAATCATTTTTATTATTTGTACCTGTATCTAGTACTACTGGATCAAATTTATCTTTAGTTATAATTGATACCCTAAAATCAATTGGAATAGATTTAAAATACTTAAAAGGCCAGGGATATGATGGTGCTGCTTGTATGTCGGGGAAATTTAATGGCGTTCAACAGTTAATTAAAAACCATTATCCCCAAGCTTTGTATGTACATTGTAGTGCCCATAGTTTTAATTTAGTAGTATCAACATCTTGTGACATGCCCCCTATTAGAAATGCTATGGGTACAATTGAAAGGGTTTATTGCTATTTGAACACACCTAAACGATTACATATTTTAAAAAATGAAATTTTTTCTTTAAAAACTGATACAAAAAAGTAAAACTTCAACAATTATGCCACACAAGATGGATACAACGACACGATTTAGTTTTAACATTTTTAGAATTGTACCCTGCTATTATAAGTTCATTAGAAATTTTATCTGATGATAGTGACAGAGAAACTTCTTCAAAAGCCTCAAATTTACTTATTTCTATACAAGATTTTCAATTTTTAACCAGTCTGCATATTATAAACAACATTTTTGGAATAAGTATTTTTTTTTGTAAAGTATTACAAAAAACCCAAATTGACCTAGGTGAAGCTTTAACTTATGCGACGCATTTATCATCAGAGCTTAAAAAAATTAGAGATAATGCAGATAATGAGTTCAAGATCATTTTTAATCAGATTTTAAATTTATCAGAAAAATATAATATTACAATTAAAACTCATAGATTGTCTAAAAAACAGGTTCATAGAAATAATATTCCTTGTAACGATACTGAAACTTATTATAAAATTGAAATTTTTATTCCATTCCTAGATACATTTCTTCAAAGCATTGAAGACTGGTTTGTAAACCATAAACATATTTTTACTGGATTTCAATGTATTATAAATTTTGAAAATGAAATAAATATAAATGATGTTGAAAAACTCACTGAGTTTTATAAAAAGTTGACTGCCGGAGTGTTTTTACAGGGTTGTCCGCACACGCCATGAGTACCAATACTGGTACTCACTGGTTTCGTCACGTACGCCGTTGTATTTTTAGACAGCTTACACCATAGGCCTTGGGTTTTTTTTCATATTTATAATAATTTTCTTATCTTATAAGCTTATTGGTATAATTGTATGTTTATTTAAAGAAAAATAAACCGATTCCGAGCGAGTACCTGTTATGGTACTCAATGCCTATAGTATATTATTATAGCCCATACTGTCATATCATTTTTATATTTTCATTTTACTTTGACTCGTTGACGACGCGCAACGTATAATATTATATAATGGAGAACAGCGAAATTATTGATGCTCTTAATATGTCATTTGATGATGATTTATCTGACTTTGGCGATGATTCGGATGCAGACCCTGACTATACTTTGGTATGTTATTATTATTATTTATATGCGATTTATAGATTTAGATTTTAGGTATCGAGTAGCGTGGAGGGGTCTTACTGATTATTTTAATTTATCTTTATCGATTTTCACGTTCAAAAAAGTTGAATAACCCGTAATTTATTCGCAAATCTATTCTATAATAAAGTACTTATATATGTATACTATTATACAGGATTCTAACATTTTTTCTTCAAGCGATGAAGAAGATAGTAGCATACCACACGAGCCAAATATTAATATTTTTCCTACTAACATTCCATCTATTTGTGGTCTAGCGAATAATAGTACTTCGTGTCCAGTTTTCAATCCGAATGAAGAGCCTTTTGGAATTAACCCGGATATAATTGAAACACTTAATAACGGGTCCCCATACGATTTTTTTTGTTTATTTGTCGATGACGAAGTTTTAAATTTATTGGTTATAGAAACAAATAGATATGGTAACAGTTTATATGCTTCAGCCCAACGGCCAAAATCTAGGCTCAAGGAATGGGTAGAAACAGACATTGTAGAAATGAGGACATTTTTGGGTATCATTATGTGGATGGGATTGACTCCTCAACCATCTATAGCGTCATATTGGAGCAAAAATGATATTTATAAATCTAACATTTCTAATTATATGAAAAGAAATCGATTTGAATTATTACTAAGAAGTTTTCATTGTTGTAATAATAATGAATGTCCTCGAGGAGATCGAATATTTAAAATACGTGGCTTAGTTGATATGTTAGTAAACAAATTTAAAAATTGTAACATACCAGGTGAAAATTTATGTGTCGATGAATCAATTATTCCTTTTGTCGGACGTTTGTCGTTCCGTCAATACATCCAAAATAAAAGGCATAGGTATGGAATAAAGGTTTTTAAGCTATGCACGAATGATGGATATACAGTAGGTTTCAAAATATACGCTGGACAGGAATCAGTTCCTGGAATGGGACTTTCAACTAAAATTGTTATGGAGTTGTCCGAAGACTACTTGGATATGGGGAGAACAATATTCACAGATAACTGGTATACTTCTATTAGCTTAGCAAATGAACTTTTGTCCCGATCAACGAATTCAGTAGGTACTTTGAGATCCAACAGGAAGTTTAATCCAAAAAATGTTATTAATGCAAAATTAAAGAAAGGGGAAATAATATCAAATAAAAATGAAAATAATATTCTAGTATTGAAGTGGAAGGACAAGAGAGATGTATTAATGTTATCAACTAAACACAACGATAACGTTATAGAAACTACTAACAAATATGGTAATAAAATTGTTAAACCAAAAGTGGTATTTGACTATAATAAAGCCAAAGGATTTGTGGATATTTCGGACTTAAGGGGATCATATCATTCACCACTTAGACGGTCACTGAAGTGGTATCGCAAAGTAGCGTTTGAAATATTATTAAACACAAGTTTATTAAATGCACTAACCTTGTTCACTACTGTTACTGGTAACAAAATAGGCGTTACTGAATTTAGAGAGATGATTCTAAAATCACTAATTCAAAAATCTGAAATTTCTCAAATAAGTCAAGAAGAAAACCATAAGCTAGTTACTTGCAAGAGAGGAAGATGTTACGAATGCTATAATGAGATGGCGAAGCAAGGTGGAAGACAGCATGCACAAAAAGTCACTCGGAAAGTGCAAACTATGTGTATAAGATGTTCTAAGCCTTTATGTTTAGATTGTTTTTTTACGACACATTCGTCAAAAAGAATAAAATTTTAAGTAATTTATTTTTATTTTTATATTTTGTTGACAAGTATTTTAAGTACTTTTAGTTAAGCAGTTTTATTTACAAGTATACTAAGAAGTATTGTTTTATTATTTTTTTCATTATTATACAATATTTTGTAAGTTAATTTACCCAAAATATAAAAAAAGATTTTTATATGAACAAATAACAATGTCACGATGCTATTTACATTGAATAAATCGTCTTTATCTGTATTTTCTATTCCATTAATTGATTGAGTACCAATATTGGTACTCAATGACGTAATCACGAAAAACTATAAGTACCAAAATTGACCCTCAAAGCTTGAGAGTCAAATAGTGTGAGCACCAGTATTGGTACTCAAAGCGTCTAGAAGAAATATGTTAAAACTATTAAGGCCTAGGATACATATCACTTGAGTACCGAATATGGTACTCATGGCAGTCAACTTGATAAAGAAGATTTGGAAGACATAAAACAAGTTTATGAAGAAGTTAAAATGTGGCATTCTTTTTTAAAAACTATAAATAAACCTAATAACATTTTAGAGTATTTAGATGTCTGTGATAGTTTAATATTTCCAAATATTTATAAAGTAATTAAAATATTAGTAACTTTGCCAGTGACAACATGTACAGCTAAACGGTCCTTTTCAACTCTTCGTAGGTTGAAGACTTATTTAAGAAATACAATGAGTCAAAATAGATTAAATGGATTGGCATTATTAAATATTCACCGAGAAATAACAGTAACTCCAGAAGAAATTCTAAATCAAATAACTAAGACAAAAAAGAAATTAGACTTTGTTATTTAATTTTTAATTACCTAGTTGAATATTATAAACTAGTACTTACTTAATATACTCAATAAAAATATGCTTTAGTAACTAAGTCTTTATTTTGTGAATTATTTTTCCAGCTATCATTTACATACCAACCTAACATACTTTATACTTTAATTAGATAAAAAGTATATAGTATACATTATAAATTCTTATATTAGTAAATATAGTAGCCATAATGTCAATGCTAAGTTATTTATATTTTATACATTCGTGTAAAAAAATATCTACTACATCATACATGGAATAATGCTAACCTTTTAGGGATTTATATAAATATAGGTAAGTTTACCAACAAATTTTTGCAACCCCCCCCCCCCAAAAAAAAAAAAAAAAAAATCCGGCCCTGTTTACCAAATACACAGGTAACATTGCAATAATAATTTCACAACTAATATGTTTAGTTTGATATTATTATTGTTGTTATAATTGTTATATGATTAATTAATTAAAGATGAGTTCCAAATTGACCAATGAGCAGTTACTTGATATGTTAGATGGCATGAATTCAGATTTAGAATTATCTGATGATGAAGATGATGACAACGTTGACGACATTGATATAGCAAATGCAATTCTTGAAAGTGTTTATGATACTGATGATGGTGAAGATGATGACAACATTGACGAAATTAATATTGTAAACGAAACAGTTGAAAGAGTTTATGATACAATTGATAATGAAGATGATGGTGATATATTTATTCCTGATCAATTACCAATACAGATACCACCTACTGATGAAGTAAGTGTGCCAAATATTGTCTCAGATACAAATACATCTCCAATACTCAAACAATTTTCAACGTTCGCTAAGAGTTCAATAAAGTGGTTATGTAAACCTATGAAACAAAAAAACATAGTTCTAAGAAGTCTTGAGCAGACAGAGTTCCCTTATACTATACCACCGTCCACCACCAATATCTTATTTTATGAAATACTTTTCCGGAAGAAGCATTTAGTAAAATGGCCATATTTACTAATATTTACGCAGAGAAAAAATCAACAAATAAATGGGTTCAAACAACATCTGCAGAGATGAAAGTTTTTGTAGGTATACATTTAATGATGGGTGTATTGAATTTACCAAGGGTCAGGATGTACTGCCAAAAAGAATTTAGAATTGAAATAATTGCTAGTAATATGACTAGGAATAGGTTTTTTGAACTGAGAACCCATTTCCATGTCATGAATAATGAAGAAATTCCACAGACCAATATAGATAAATTCATGAAAGTAAGACCTCTTTATAATTCACTATTACTATCTTTATTAAACCTTCAGACGTTGGAACAAAGACGTATAAGCCTTGATTTATGTTTCCTCTACAAGCTTTTGGCTGGTAATGTTGATTGCCCAGATTTTTTAAGCCGTTTAACTTTCTACATACCCACTTTTAACACACGTTCAACAGACACTTTTCGTTTAAGTCTACAAGTTACCAATTATGCAAATAACACTCCTTGTAATAGAGTAATGCAAACCGTAAATAAATTAAAAATTGATATGTTCAGCTCACCAAACTTATATTCCTTCAAATTGTATTGTAATTCTTTAATAATTAATTCATAATGTACTATGTTATAATATTTTACTATAATAATTTTCATTGTTCACATTTACTATAAATAATATTTGTATTATATTATTAATGATTTCATTATTGTTGTTAATTGTAATTGGGCCTTGCCCGTTTAATATTAAATAAATAAATAAATAATTATATGAAACATAGATTTCATCAGCTGCCAATCGAACGAAGTATAAGCATTGATGAACAAATGGTTCCTTTTAAAGGTAAACTTGCTCCAAAACAATATATGAGAGGTAAACCTCATCCTTGGGGTATTAAACTATTTATAATGTGTGGTTCAAGTGGAATAGTGTATGATTTCATCATGTTCCAAGGTAGTAGTACTGCATTAGACCCTGTTATGCAAAATCTATTTGGCCAAGGTGGAGCAGTAGTAATGTAATTTATAGAACGTCTGGAAGAAAATAGACATTTTGTGTATTTTGACAATTACTTTACCTCTTATAATTTATTGTTTGTACTAGCTGACAGAAAAATCTATGCTGCTGGGACCGTTAGAGTCAATCGATTTGCTAACCCTCCACTTATAACTGATAAATGTTTATCAAAAATGGGTCGTGGAACTTCTTATGAAGTATTTGGAATAGCACAAGGTCAAAAAAGTGAAATAGATCTAATAAAGTGGTTTGACAATAAAGGAGTTAATCTGGGTTCAAATTTTATAACATCTGGTGAACCTGAAACAATCAAGCGCTGGGACAACAATTATAAAAAATTTGTGGATGTTGAAAGACCAGAAGTCATTGGCTTATATAATAAGTCAATGGGAGGAGTAGATGTCCATGACCAATTTGTTGGTTTCTATAGAACTTTCATCAAGTCTCGAAAATGGACACTGAGGTTAATTGCCCATGCTTTTAATATGGCTTCTGTTAACAGCTGGTTAGAATATAAAAAAGGTGTTCGACACAATGCAATTTTAGACCGAGACACAATGGACCTACTTGCATTCAAAGAACGTTTAGCAACAACCCTGATTTCATTAGGAAGAACAAAATCATTCATAACTCATCCAAGGAAAAGAGGCCGCCCTAGTACATCACCATCTCCAACTCCTGAACCTGAAACATAGATAGTAAGAACAAAACCTAGATCTGTAGATTCAACTCCATATGAAAAAACCATAAAAGATGGATTTGATCATATGCCTACTTATGACAACAAACAAAACAGTACTAGATGCAAAAATGATCCATGTTTATACATTTATGTTTCATTCCTGGGCGAGAATGTTACCGTCAAAAACATAGAGAGTAAAAAACTAAAAACAAATTTTTATTATTATAAATGACCTAGTCAAAAAGGATAAGACTTATATTCATTTTTTATAATTTAAATACACATTACCATTGTTAAAACTATTTCTAATTTTTATTATTATACATGACCCAGTCAAAAGGGATAAGACTGTTATATTAATTTTTTATAATTTAAATACATAATATATAATTATATATGAATACACATTACCATTATTCTAACTATTTTTATTATTATACATGAAATATTTGAACTAGTCTAAAGGTATAAGACTGTTGTATTAATTTTTTGAAATTTAAATACACAATATATAATAGCATATAATATTTGTTTTCATTTTAGTTATGACTGCGTAAGAACCCAATGTTTTCACAGAGGACAATCTAATACCTCATTAGGAAATAACTAAAAAAAAATTTGAAGTTTTTTTTTGTATATTTATACCCCATTTACTATATATTTAGTAAAAAAAAATTCTTACTTGAAATATTTAATTCTGGGTCTGAAAGGGTTAATTGAACTAATATTACTACTATAAATACTATTATTCGCTTATCGCTTTCGATTACCGACTCCGACGATGATGCATAATACGTCATTCTAATAATAGATACCGATTAGTGATTACGAAAAGCCAAAAGTTAAGAATACCCTTGTATTCTGTAACTCCGCCCTACCTATAACATTAAATTATTTAAATTTATGAAGCAAAATAATAATCTTGCGTTCTGTGTAATCACAAAACAATAATTCCAATACCATAGACCTTATACTTATTACCTAATATAAGGTTTATTATTACCTATATTAATATGTACATATCCGAGATCGCAACTGGCAAGCTATCATCCAGATTTCAGTTATATAATGTTTCACGATTACACGATACCTCGTGACAACTTACTGAAAAGTGAAAACTTTGCTTTTACAGAAAAAGTTTTACT
Organism: Aphis gossypii; assembly: GCF_020184175.1. Lineage (NCBI taxonomy): Eukaryota > Metazoa > Arthropoda > Insecta > Hemiptera > Aphididae > Aphis > Aphis gossypii. Next base: position 59,408,711 of record NC_065533.1, read on the forward strand.
AACGTCTGACCGTACGCCATATTGTACTATGTAGTATGACTATTGTGGTAATCTTGTGAAGCATAGTACATCAGACATCAACATTATAATAAAATAACATGACATAACAGTCAATATTATATTATATTAATATCATTTATATTATAATATGTCAAAATGTGTTCTTTATATTATATTATATTTTGTTTATTAATTTAATTAAACATAGAAGTATTTAACTATTTAAATTAAGATTACTCGTGTGAATTTGATACTTGGAAAGTCCTATTAATTAAATATTGGTAAGTATTACTTATTTTGTAGTTACCTATATGTATGGTGACCAGATATAAAAATTTAAATCTTAGCTTCTCCTCTGTCGTAATTGCCAATGCATACACCCATTTTGCCCATATAGACCATAGGTCATCTCCTTCTACAAAAATTGAATTTTCTAAAATTATTATTATTACCTAGGTAGATACTAAAAAACTAATTATTTAAAATTATTATGTCAACTCGTTAAATGTGTGTCTTAATGATAACAAATCTATGAAATTTAAGTAAACTTAAACTAGAGTACCTATAAATGTTTTAGTTATTTTTTTGAAGGTAAAATACCAAGTGGAAAATTTGAATAAATTAATACAAAACTTTGTTAAAATATAGGAAACATTAACAAATTAAATTAACTATGCTAACAACCAATTAGATTGCATTAGCTCGAACCATAAAATATAAATTAATACTAAATTATAAAAAATCATAAACGTGTAGTACCTAATAATATTTTCAACAAAATATTGCAATTTCATATACTTAACACTATTTTTAATGACATTAGGACTTGCATCAAAAAAGAGTACTATTCTATGAAAAATAGTACTTCTGGTCACCATATTGTTATATGTAAAAACTATTATAAATAATTCTTATTAGTTATTATAATTATTTATAAACATTTTGATTTCAGTTAATACATCAGCTCTATACAATTTTTGTTGCAATTTATATGGATTATTGACTTGTTAATTATTCTAGTCAATATGATTAATATTTTGATAATACAATCCAGTAGGACTTTAACATTGATAGTTGCTCTATAGTCAATGCCATTTTAGAAAATCCATAGCATACTAAACTTCTTAATAATGATATTCTAAGATTTTCTGTATTCACAAAAAATATCCAGATGATTTGAATGATACATATTAAAACAATATTCCAATTTACAACTGGAAACAATAAAAATAAAACTATTGGTTTCTATATTGAATTTTAATATTTCAATATGCGACAAAAAAAAATATGGTTTGTATACTTAGTACCTACATATTTTAAGTGAAATATTCTTCAAGTTATTAGGTTTTTATTGTATTTTTTTAGATACCTTATTAACTAAATTTGAAAGAAGTGTAAATAATTGAATCCAACCAACATTCCAAACGAAAACTATTACCAACCATTTTATATGTATATAAAACTAAAAATTGTAAATGAAAAAAATGTATTGTAATTTATATGACATTCCATACTTAAATTTAAATAAGGTTACAACATCAATCATTTAAATTTTAATCCTAAAAGATAATTCTGAAATATTATAGCTTGCTGGTGCATTGACTAGTAAAAATAGAAATTTAGGTATTGTAAAATAAATTAAGTAAATATTCTAGTATTAATCAAATAAATAATTTAAAAAAAAATCTTTTGGTATCTAAAATCTATGATTCATTATTATATTTAGATTGCTACTAAGTGTTTGTTTTTATGATGCATGATGAATTTCAATATAAAGTATTAAAAGAACATATAAAGTATTTTAATTTTAAATTGTATTGTTTTACATAGTGAGATGCCAAATACTGACATTAGATATTTTGTAAAGGCAGATACAGACTAGAGAAATGGGGGGGGGTAAAGATATTTATTAAGTTAAATAATAAAAAAAAAAAAATGTTGTCTATTAGCAGCTATTGCATTGCCCCCTATGCCCTAAGCTTGGATCTGCCTTTTGGTAAATGATGATGTTGTAGCCTATTTATTGTTAAATATTAGAAATAGTTTATATTAAAGTAATAAATTAAAAGATTAACATTTTTTTAGTAAGTAATTACATACCTGCATATAATACATTTTTGATGCACAAATAAGTTCATATTCTACAATAATTTTTTCATAAAATCCAGGCCCTTCATGAATTTTTAACTTATATTAATATTATTAGGGCCACTTTTAAATTTTACTATTGTTTTAAGTCTGGGGTTATTGGAGAATTGTTTCTAATTTCTTGAATACATAAATCATTACTCATATTTTTCATAACTGCATAACGAAAATTTTGGTTTAATTGTATCATCAAGTTAGAAATACATTTTCCTGTAGTTCCCATAGACCTGGACTTTAAAATGATAGTAAAATTTTAAGTGACTCATAATTATATTAATAGAAATTAGAAATTCATGATGAGCCTGGTTTTTATGAAAAATTATTGTAGAATATGAACTTATTAATGCATCAAAAATGTATTATATGATTTATATGCAAGTATATAATTTCACTAAAAAGTGTATCAAATACAGAAAATTATAAATGTATGATTGAAAAAACTGATCAAAATTTAAATAATTCTGTGTCTGCAAATTATACCTATTTTAAAAATGTAGAACATATTATATTAAATTTTACTAAAAAATGAAAAAAGAACATTAACTAGAATTAATAAACTATGTATTAAAAAATGTTTATATAGATATTTAATTAAAAATATGACATATTGTATGCAAAATATAAATTTTGAAAAAAGCTTGGCCCTTGTGACATTAAAATAAGTTGTTTTCTTAAGATGTAATTGTGTTTAAAATAATTTTAACAAACTTTCTTCATTCAAAATGCATGTGCTTATTATTTTTATATGTAATCCTACAGTGTTTTGTTATATATAAAAAAAAAAGTTATAAAAAAAGAAGAAATTCTAATACATACACATTGAAAAATAGACTAATTTTGATAAAAATATACATTTTATTTATAATTTAAAAAATGAGTTGACTGTTTTGTTTTTTAACTCTTCTGCATGTTGTAGTAACCAGTGATAGTTACTGCACGCTTCTTTTACGACGAATGCACGTTCCGTCGTAGGTTGGAGAGTTGAGGTATATAAGTTAACAATAAATTAATGAGATAATTGATACGTTTATTAACTTGTTAAAACAATAAATGAAAAGGCTTTCGTTAGCGTAAGCACAAGTATTTAACTACCAGAGAGCAAGGGACAACACTGACTAAGTCTAACTGACTCTTAACTAACTCTAATTAAATCTATGATAAGGACTCATATTTATATGGAACATGCCGTGATGGAGAATCGGATGATCTACGTCTATGAAGACGTGCGTGAAGTTGGGTGACCAAAGCTAGGTGACTGTTTTTCAGACGAATAGTGATAAGAAACCTTGTATGTGTTGCTGCATTATGTTTAATTCCAGGCGCCAAACATTTATATTGCCATTTCTAAGTTACTTCACCGTTATAAAACACAAGATAGCGCAGCTATGTTGCTAATTTTTATAGCACAGTAAATCGCCAGGTGTTCCCCGTGGAGTCGCCAGTGGCTTTAAAGGAGGGCCGATCATATGCGGAGATTGGGGGGTGCTCCAAAAAAATCGAAAATATCGAAAGCCCCCCCAAAATTATCAAACATTTTTGATAGTATATAATATTAAAAAAGGTACTTATTTTACAACGATTGACAAAATCTTGGAACTTTACAAAATAATAATTATTATACCATAAAAATACTAAAATTTGAAGAACGTCAACTTTTTATTGATCATTATCAAGTAAATCTTCAGTTTTTATTTATAGTATAGTATTATATTATAAATTAATAATTTTTAAAGTGCATAATATTATATAGTTAGTAATTCATATTTAGTAGTTTTGTAATTTAGTAATTTAGTAGTTGATGCGTACTGAAGAGTGAAGGTATGATAGATAATAGAGTGGGGGTCTTACTTTGCAAAGCAACATTTAAGCCCCCCCTCAAATTTGATCAAATCTCCGCCTATGGGGCCGATATGTTCAATTGATAATATATATATATATAAGTATAACACTTTTGACCTACCTACATATCCTACATATAAACCTACATATCAGGATAATTGTTTTCCGTAGGACGCGTAGTCGACGGTAGTCGTGCGTAGTTTTTAATTTTTTTCGTCGAGTTCCCGGGAGAGTCGAAGAACTTAACCTACATACGTGGAAAGCCAAGAAAATTTCCCATCAGACGTATATATTTAAAAAGGACTCATAGCTTGTTGAGAAAACGAAAACGGCGTACCAACACGCCAGGTGACTGTTTCCCGTAAGACGCGTATCGGGTAGTCGTGCGTAGTTTTTAATTACTTTGTTGTATTCATTTATATTAGCCGCAATTGATTTGCGGCTTCCAAAAATTATTAATGATGATTTACTTAAAGTGCAAATATTATTGAAATATTAGGTATACTTACACTCTACGAGAAGTGAATTTGATTATCGTCTATTTTATGTTTAGTTGTATTGGACTGTTCATGTGAGAATTATATTTTAATTGTTTTTGTTTGTTAAGTTTGTTGATGTTTGATATTTTTTCATGTTATTTCTTTAATGTTTGATTTATGTTTAATTCAATTTTGTTTCTTTTGAATTTGTTGGATTTCAGTTTCAGCCTAGGAGGTGTTAATTTATTGATGTATGTTTAATGCTTTTATATGACGTCTTTAGTACGTGCCATCTTTTGTAGAATTATTAAATGCCAGTATTGTAAATACCATATTTTTAACGAAGTCTATTGATGGTTCAGAATCAGTAGATGGCGTCTCACATATCGTTTAAAATTCGAATTTACTTAACCCTTTTGTCGATACTTATTACTCATTGTAGTTATTAGTCATATTATATTTCTGTTAGACTGTTTATATTATTAAATATAATATACTATTTGAATTAGTAGCTTTATTTTATATTGTCGATGACTGATGAGTTGCTGCATCCCCTGCATTGAACATATATAATATCATTATTCATTGTAGAAACTATAAATATATTTGATTATAAAGTTATAACTTGTATAAATAATATTTTAATCTTCTAGATTAAATTCTATTATTATAGACGATAACATTCAGTATAATATATTATATATCATGATAAAATAAACGTTTATAAAAGTTTTTTTTATCATGTTATATATATTAGTATCAAATTTATAATTAAATGTTTTTACATAGAATTCATGACCTTGTAGGCCAACGGACATATTGTTATAACATATAACGTTTATTTTTAGTTGATTAATGATTTCCCAATAAGTCCATTAAGAAGACCCTATACCCGCATTTGGTGTTGTCCGCCTTACACACGCGTAACATAGTAAAAACTGTTAAATTAATAATAATTACATTTTTAATACATAAAAGGTACATGGTTATTAAGGTACATGCACCTTAATAACTAAGTTCTCTATCTAGCTATCAGGATATGTATATCCCAGTAGCGAGTAGGTACAATACTACAATGATTATCACTATTATTATCTTGGGTTCGAACGATATCGAATTTATTACTTTTAACTTCTGGTCTTTATATATATTTGATAAGTATTATTATGACCATTGACCAGTGCCGTGATCACCTTCAGTGGGGCCAGGCCCGGGGACTAGGGGGGGGGGGCAGAGAATCGCGTCCCCAGGGCCCACAATGTTATGGGGCCCCCCGGACAAAAATTAAGAATTCTAAATATCATTGTCACAAAAAATTAAATTAGGTATTAAAAAAAAGTTATATCGTATAATATTAAATAATTAAGAATGTTTTTGACGTTTTTGTGGAATATACACTATTTCACTATTACCACAGAATAAAGAAATTACAGATATTACAGTGTGTATTTCTATTCTCGATGGTTGAGTTTGATTAGCGATAAGTTAGGTTCATATATCAATAGTTTTGTTAATAATTTATTATTCGAGTTTTTATTGTACATAATCTTTTTATAGATTTTTGAGCCCTGTAGCGCGTGTGGGAAATGCCACTATAGTGATTATTCTGTCTGACAGAATAATGCATGACAACTAATAATAATACTTATTGTGTTATTATTTTAAAATTTTAAATAGCTCATAGATATTAGACACATCAACATTTAATTATCTGTACGGGCTATACGAATTTTTTTATTTCATATTTTTTAATTTGTTCAATTTAGAGAGTATTGGGATCTCAGTAAACCACCATTTGATGCTTCAAATGTGCATAAAATATTAGAATGGTTAAAAAATAAAAGATGTATTTCCTAATATTTTAATTGCAATTCGATTAAACTTAACAATTCCTGTTGCAAATGGTTCTGCTGAACGGGCATTTGTTTGTTTGGAGTACAATTTTGTTTTTTATATATTTTTACCTGACTTGAAAAATGTTTTGTTTTTACTATCTTTTCTATATTTATATGTATTTAACTAAAAAAAAAGCGGGCAAGTGGGTACCGCTCTGCTGTACATTAGGTGCCATGTGGATCACTATTATACATTATAGGAGGGTTAAATTTGAATCCAATGATAATTATCATTGTATACGAAAAACGATTCTGAACGAAGATGATTTGTCAGCCTAGGATATAATTTCCAGTGGTTGGTGAAAAAGGTGGTTTGTATTTTAATAACCTGAATACATCAAAATTTAAGTTATTTTATAATAATTGTAAGCTAAACTTATGAAAAATCTTGTATTAAATTTTCAACAATTAGATACTTATACAAACATTTTTATGAATTATACCTACAAAATAATTTGCAAATATTCATGCTTTTGACGAATTTTTGTCAATATTTGAACTTCAAATGCTAATAAAAAAAATTGTGCCTATTTATTCTTATAATTTTTTGATCACTATAAGAATAACTTATGAGGAACTTATGAGGAACCTAACCTAACGTGATCTATAGAGCGTAAATTTGCTATGTTACCCACTTGTAAGACGGAGACAACAATAAATGGTTTTTTGTTTTAATTATGGAAAACTAATAAATACTAAATAGTAAATTTTCAATATTATTTGATTGAAAGCTAAAAAAGTAAAAACCATTTTGATACCTATTTTATGGTTTTATAGAGATGGACTGTGCTGAACTATAGAAGTCTGTTGTGAACAATGTATGTAATATAAATAAAAAAGAACCTCGAAGAAACTGTTTGAGATGTTACCTAATGTTATACTTTATCGCATAAGCAGAATAACATCTACAGTAAAGCATATGTTATTTATAATAAAGCTTAAATAAATTTAATAACTTGATCCATATTTTTATTTTAAATTTAGATTATGTATAATATTATAATATTTATAATAGTACGTGGTAGTAAAACATTATGCCGCGTGCCTGCGTAAACGTTGAGAATGTTGCTATAGCGTTAGCGTCAATCAATGCCTTATTGGCTATTGCCTTCTGCCTTCATTACTCAATCAGCTTGCGACCTAGACGCATCGCTTTACAGTTTACACCGAAAAAAAAAAATCTTAAATAAAGACTGTAAGTACAATACTTCTAGTATTTAATTTATTTAATGTTTTATGTTTCTTTGCACGTATGTTCAATATTAAATTAATTTAATGGTTATAATTAATTTGGTTACATCAATTATAATTTTTGAATATGATTTATTTATAGTAGAAAAAATTACAATTTCACGAAACACATGTTCTAAAAATCAAAATTTAAATAATTTTTCCACCATTCTATATTTCTATAAGTTTATTTGATTGCTTCAATATTTCTCGTGGGACATGCTATTTTAAATCAGTGAAAAAAATAGTTTCTTCAAATATTTTTATTTAAATTACATTTGCGTTAGGTACTTAAATTATTTTTATCACGTTACATTATTATTAATTATTTTGTAGGTATAATTCATAAAAATGTTTGTATAAGTAGCTAAGAGTTGAAAATTCAATACAATATTTTCCATAAGTTAAGCTTATAATAATTATAAAAGAACTTAAATTTTGATGTATTCAAGCCATTAAAACATAAACCACCTTTTTCACCAACCACTGAAAATTATATCCTAGGCTGACAAATCTTCTTCGTTCAGAATTGTTTTTCGTATACAATGATAATTATCATTGGATTCAAATTTAACCCTCCTATAATAATATATAATAGTGATGCACGCGGCACCTAATGTACAACGGAGCGATACCCACTTCCCCACTTTTTTAGGCTTAAAATTACTTATATTATTTATTATTATTATGTATTTAACTAATTATTATATTGTATTGTAAACACGAATTTAAATAACTAAAATTAAAAATTAATATTATAGTCTGCATATTAATTTTATAAACGTTCCGGTTCGTAAAATTTTCCATTTCAAGCACTGGGTATTGTTAACTATTATCGGAATTGAAAATAATTAATTAGTCTTTTTTAATTTTTCTGGAATATCTTAACGGCTTGTTTTAGTAATACATTCAAATAAATAAATAATTAACATGGAAGATAACGCGATTATGTGTTACTTCGTAGAAATTACTTTTAAAAAGTAATTGCGTTACTTTAAGTAAAATGTAATGAAATTACTACTGCGTTACATACCTACTGAAAAAGTAATTAGGAATTTGCGTTACGTTACTACCTACCCATTCTGTTTAGTGCATAACTTTTAAAATCATTTTGTCACATTTATTAAATTATGAATAATAAATGAGAACGGCCATTTTCAACTGATGTTTCATATGTATAATTTAAACTTTATGCTAGAATTTAACTTATGTTTAGATGTCAACGTATATATATAATTACGGCGGTGGCCAGAAGGGGGTGGCAGAGGCGGCAGATGCGGGGGCAAATGGCCCAACAACAGGATTAGTAAGTTACCAATGAATACACCTACTAATTAGTTTTAGATTCTGAATTTCTGAATGAAGTGATGAATGTATTGATTTTACAATATGTATTTTTAAATTTTTTTTTGTCCGTGTACATGATAAATAGCAAATTTTATTTTATTCTTTCAAAATGGTAGACACTTTGATTTCCAACTTCAGTAGCTTTTTCGATAGAAAGGTGAAATTAATGTATTGGGGAGGTCAAAATTAAAATTCTCTGTAATGTTCTTAAGTGCCAAAAAAAAAATTCAGGATAATCGGTAACTTTTAGCATAATTGATTTTGGATTTTGTAACCTAAATCAAATCACTATTGATACATAACATTTTCACTGAATGTTCATATTAGCGTTTGCTACAAATCTTAAAATTTTCCAAATGTTTTAGTTACTTCAAGCTGTCAATACAATTCTATTCTTTGGGTCAAAAAGTTTGAAAATGTATTTAATACACGGTTCACTATAAATCGATATAATAGCGGTTGGAAAATATTAAAAATATATGCATGGTTTTTTTTTTTAGAACTGTTTAACTTCAAATTTTGACAAAACGCACTAAATTGAAAATTTTCATATTATTTAGTTAAAATATCCTTCACTGACAAATCGTCTTCACTCAGAATCGTTTTTCGTAGGTATACAATTATATTATCATTGAGTTCAAATTTAATACCATCCATTAGGGTAATTCACTTATAACCTACTACACAGCTCTAATTCACTTACTCTCTTTTTATGGTTTTGATTTAGTTCTATCTTAATATATTGTATTGTAAATGTAATGGTTGTATCAAGTCAATATCTGTGTCAAGTGTATCAAACCTTACTCGTGTAATAACAACAAATTAACTAAAACGCAAGTGTATACATTTTTTCTTTTATACTTCGCTATTAAAATACTCTTTAAGTACTTTATTGATTTGAACCAATAATGATAAAGCTCTTTTTAACTTAATATATAATTTATACCTATTAATGTGTAATCAATGTAACCAGACAAAGATATTAGGGGTGTATCTATTTGTGATTGTCCATTTTTCAGTCCACCTATAGAAAAGAACTTGTTCAACATTTTCATTTGGTATATACCATTTATTGCGTTCACTTTGTATTAATTTCAATTTAAAAAACTACTGATTTTGTTTGTTTTTCATACTTATTATTATAAATTAAACAGTTAGTGATGTTTTTTTAGGATTTAGTTACATAGCTTTAATATATTAGATATAACGTCTTGTTTTAAAATAACTTCATTGCTCAAAATCTACTGAGCAAAATTATGTCTCCCAGCAAAATATGGGCTTCCTGAAATTAGGTATTTAAATTTATCATGGATATGTTTTAATTTCAATTCTTTTGATCTTCTAGAATGCAATTTTTGCCAAAAAATTGGCCATAAAGCTGCTGACTGCCGGCATAATCGGCCAGCAGCAGCAGCAACAACAAAACAAGATGCTGCCAATGTGGCAGCACAAAAAGCGGAGAGGGCGAAAAAGGCAGCAGAGGCAGCTTTAGCCTTGGCTGAAAAGCTTCAAGCTGAGGCTGCAAAGCTTGAAGCCGAGGCTAATGCTGCCTCTGCTGTCTCTGCTGGCAGCAGCACCACCAGCACCACCACAACAAGCAAATAAAACTAATAAAATTAATAAAAAAATATTTAATATAAAATATATGTTTTTATTTCCTGGTCATAAATTTAAATTTAACATTAGTGTTTGTCATGGTTAATATAATCAATAATTATATATGATAATCAAAATAGTCATAACCAACATTCATCAAATCAAAGAGTAACTTCTTGTCAGCGTACTATATGCAGGAAGAGGATATTTAGTTTCCCTAAGATGCTCATAACCATGGACTCCCAAGGCAAACCTCATTTTGAAGCCCATTACTATAGTGTCATTGGTCCACTTCCGAGTGGGTGTACTTAAAGCAGATATCTGATCATCATTAAGGAATTGGTGTAACAATTCATTAGCTTTCTTAACTTTGGTCTGTAAGTGTTCAACTTCCAGCTGAACTAGCTTGTTTTCTTCTTCAACCTTTTCAAGTTCTTTAATTTCTTTTTTCATGTGGTCATTCTCATCTTTTAGGCGATTCATTTCAGCTCTAATTTTTTCAAGTTCTTCCTGCAAAGCAAAAGAAAACATTGAACAAATAGAACCATGTGTAAATATAAAAATATAATGTACAATTTAAAGTTTGTATTAATTATGTATATAAATTCATAATTTAAATTAACACTTCTTTGCCTATAACCTTCAAACTTTACATGTACCTTATTAAAATTACATAAATCAACATATATCAATATTTAAACCGCAAAATGATAAATATTATAATTTATTAGACTTACTATTGGATCTAGTGACAAACATTCCTCTCCAGGCAGCTAACAGGTTCAGAGTAATTCTCACTGATGGTAACATTGCTTTCTATTGACTAATATATAAACAAGATTAAAATTAAAGATAAAACAATTTAAAATTTAACTTACTGTAGCCTGTGATAATCGTTTTTCAGTCGAAGATACATTTTTCTTAAGATTATCACTACTCAAATTTCCTATAGTCTGTAAAATAAGTAATAAACACAACATTAAAACATTAAAATACATTAAAACGATTAAAATTATTACCAATAATAGTAATACATTTTCATATATAATTTAGATAACAAAGCTACTATTCTGTACTTAAAATAATTTGTTTTAATAATGGTATACCTATACCTTATACAAGGATTTTATTTTGGTCTCCAACATGCGAGGGGGATTGGGCACATCAAAGAGTGTTGGAATTGCATTTGATTTTAGTTTCTTTAAACCATCCAGACGATGCTGTTCGAATTGGTTTTCCTCAAAATGAATCTATTGAAATAAGCATAAGATATGAAATTATTTTCTGATCTTATTATAGGTAGGTACTTCTTATAAGTATAATATAATATATTAATGTATGGAGTAAATTATAGAAGATATATTATAACATAAATTATTATACCTACCTTAAACTAAAAAACTTACTTCACACAACTCCGACGACTCTGTAGGTACCCATTTATCACGGCGACAATTTTGAAGCCAAATTTTTCGTCTTGAAATATCTTTGGGAAATAAACGAATACCTTTTCTTCGGGAATTCGAACAGTTTACAGCGGTACATCCGCCCATCTTATTTAGTTTCTTTTATTAACTTGGATCCACTCATAAAAATTAATTTCACTAGACTTAAGCAGTCAAGACTAACAAAAAGTCAAAAAATATTCTGATTTAAAAGCATTGACATTACATTTTTTATTATTTTTCCTATATTGATAAGTGATAACTGGTGAGTTGTGTCGCAAAATAGCGGGTGATTATACCTACTTTTATAGTGCCCTAACCAAGGTTTATAGATTATAGTATAATCTATAAACCTTACGATAGTGTGATAACAGTATTTAAAAAAACCAGTCAGTAAAAAAAAAACGGTTTATATCAGTAAAAACGAAAACGGTTTATATCACTATCATGGATGAAAAATGTCATATCCACTTGGCTTGGAATAAACAACAAATTACACTATCACTTGCCGCTAAATTAAATAATATTTAAATTTTTATTTTGTTTAATATTCTATTACTCTTGCATTAGTTGATTAATTGATTAATTACAAATGGACAATTTTTAATTAAGCAAAATTTATGTGTACATACATAGTAGTGTTATAAGAGTATAACATAATGACATCAAACATCAAATTTTAATCATGTTGGGTGCATAGTTTTAACAGAAATTATAGTAGTTTGAACTTAATAGATTACTATAATACCTAATTTATTATATATCTAATAGATGCATATTTTAGTATAATAGTATAATAACAGTTAATTTATTAGATATTTTAAGACTATTCAAGTCATACATTATACTTAATAATTAGGTACATTAATGGAGATAAATAAATAAAAACAGTAACAGAAAATATTATCATTGAAATTAAAATATATTTGGTATAAAAATGATATAAAATATTACTGTTATTATATTACAATATATTAGTAATTTTAAAAATAAGTTATTAGGGAAAAAATAGTAGTTTGTGGTAGTAAGGTTTTAGTTAAGTACTTTAATTTAAAAAACATTTTTGTCAGTTATAGCTAGAGACTGGATTTATGTGTTCAAAAAACCTAGGAAGTATGCATTATGTTCTTATTCTGTAGAATATACCCTATAAAATAATAAATATGTAAAAAAAAATGTATTTTATTTTCATTATTTTTAACATAATTTATAAAGTATACAAGATTGATGTTCAACCATAGTTTTTAATCTTAAAATCAATACACAGCAATTTTAAGCGATTAATACTATAACAGGTTCACAACTATAAATACTATTTTACTATAAAATTTAACATAACAATATTGCATAGTATGCATTTAAAAACCATTTATATGCAATGAAAAATCAAAATACAAAATTAATACTTATGGTATTCAAAATTAATGTTATAAAATAGTATCTATCACATTTATATTAGTATAAAATATAAATATCTAATTGATATTTTGTCTTTTTACTTTAATTTAAGTAAATAATAGCTAATAATATATAATTATGTTTTTGTTTTGTGATATTTTTGCCCTATTTTACTATTAATTCTTATTGGCGCTAACCTCAAACAATTTTTTTTATTTTTCTTACTACTTTTTGTTCTGTATCTTCTAGATGCTTAAACAAGGCTGTATCTATAAAATATAAAAACATTATTACACAACAAATTATGTCAATAAACACAGATGGTAGAACATGCAAATAACTTTTAAACTGTTACTTACACGCACTACAAATTTTTCAACAACCTTTCACATGTACTAATAAAGAATTTACTTCATCAGACAGGGTGAGAAGAAGAAGCTCTACTTCTATAACGAATTGAAACAGTATCTTAATTATATGCTTTATTAATATTAAGTGAGGGAGTTGAAATTAAGAAGGCGGATGTTTGAAAAACAAATGTATCATCTATTTACCATAAAATGAGTTTTAAGACTTGTGTACAAACCGACCTCTATGCAAAATTATATGCAAAAACGGTTTACCGTGAAAACTGACAATTTCGCAATTTGGGAAATCACGTTTAGGTACCAGCTGTTTCCCGGGAAAACCGCGAGAGATAGGACGAAAATCATAAGAGATTAAATTGATCCCTATAGGGTACTTCGTAAGTTCTATAATTTAGATTTTTCGAAAACGAGTTATTTAGGTTTTTTGAAAACATCGTACACGTCAAATGGCTTTTAAAAAATAAAAGTTTTAAATAATGACTTTTTGGAAAAATGAAAAACTGATCCTAGTGTAGAATCCCTCGGAGAACAAATCGACCTCTATGCAAAATGTTCGTTCGGCCATCGGTTTACCGGGAAAATTGACAATTTCGTAATTCGGAAAATCGCGTTTTTCAGCTGTTTCCCGGGAAAACCGTCATAGATAGGACAAAAATCATAAGAGGTAAAATTGATCACCCTAGGGTACTCTGTAAGTTTTAAATTTAGATTTTACGAAAACGTGTTGTTTAAGTGGCATATAAACAAAAAGTTCAAAATAATTATTACTTAAAACATTAAACAGGTTAGGTTAGGGAAACTTATGGTTATACGAAAAATAACTTTATGTGTTATTCAACTTTTTGCTTCTCAGATTACGGGTGAAATAATGGTCGTAGGTACTTCGACCATAGACCCTTTTTGAATTGTCGTACGCTAAAATACCAGAATCTCGAGTTTCATAGTGATCGATCGAAAATTCAAAATCCAAAAAACACGTAATTTTCTAAGTACAAAAAACATACGAAAAATCATAACTCCCGAACCACAAGTCGCATAACGTCGATCTCGGAACCCATCGATTCGGCGCAAAGTCCTTTATAATATTCAATTACAAAAACGGTTTGTTGCGCCCAAATCTTAGTGCCCATTCCAAAAAAACCGAAAAAAATGTAAATTTTGAACTTTTGAAGCCCCAAATTACAGGGAAAAACGGCTTCTACGGTCTCGACACAAGACGCCACATTTGATCACCGACCTTCAAACTACCCAGTTCCCGAGTTTCAGAAACATTGTACTAAAATTAAACATTTTCAAAAATACACCTAGGGGGGGGGGGGTGTTCAAAGACCCTCGACTTCGGGAATGCGTCTTAGAAGAGCCTAAACCAAAACGTTTGGTGAAGCAATGGTCCCCCTAAGTTGAAACCTGTCCGAAAAATACTAGATTGTCTAGATTAGGTACCTACCTATTTGTGTATTTATATTATATTAAATACAGTATTTGTAATTAAGGTGATTTGTTTTGAATGAAGGAAAACGATTTTTGTTATCCGACAACTTAGATTTACTTTTAAACTTTCAAACGATAAGTAAATAAGAATCGTGGGTGAAGGACTTAGTATTTTAACAGAAGCAAGCTGCAAATGGTATTGTGACTAAAATTTGAACCTCTGTACTTGACTATTTTATAGTTTTATGCAGTTATATGTTTATTTTTTTATGCATACATAATAACTTAATTTATGACAAGTCTCAAAACCTTTAACGCTGAACAATAGGTATAGTAATTACAAAATAACAAGGGTAAATATTATGTTTTCTATTCAGAATTATTGTGGTCGTCCATTTGCGGACGATATTAATCACACATAAGAGAACGAGAAATTGTGAACCCAAAACTTTATCGGTAGAGAAATTTATGAGGATTCCATTTAAGTGGTCAGTGTAACAAATCTTCCAGTAGTTAAATATATAGCTTTCAAAAAGCATAAAAAAAAAAAACAAACAAAAAAAATACAAAATTTGCTTTATCAATTATTATAGATTATAGATTAGTATAACCATGGTTGTATATAGTTATAGAAGGTTACCATTTCAAATCTTAACCAATATATGAGGTTATTAATTTATTTTTTATTGTTTTTAATTTCATGATAGAAAAAATGATTATTAATTATTTATTATCAATTTTGATATTTTTGATTTAATTTTTAAGTATTTAAAGTATTTTACATTTTTTGTTTTGTTTAATTGAATAATAATTTCACTACAGTGTACAGTATACAAATTTCAAATCTAAACAGTTCTCCTTAGATGTGGTTTTTGTAAGTCGTTCATAGTTATTGGCTATTGGTTATCATTTGTGTATTCTGTAGATTTTATACTATTGAAGTATACCTACTCTATAAGCACACCACTATAACACAAGGATTTTTGCTATATTATATTGGAACAAACTTTGTGTGGAGAATATGAATAATATTGATTATAGTATAGTAAATACAAATAATTATATATTACATACGTTATTATATCATATCAATTTTATATTATTTATCCATTATTTAATAATGAATAAAAATATGTAAATATTTTATTATAAATATAAATATATATTATTTAATAATATATAATAATATAAAATTGATATGATATACTATAAAAACTACAGCAATAAAGACAATTTTTTACATCATGCTAAATATTAAATTAACTAAATGTTGAACCCAAGGCAAAACAATCAAACATAATTAATAGACTAGAGTGATATGTCACAGATTTGCCAGGACACAACTGATTTTCAACCCATTGTCTTGAGGAAGTGTCTAATGAAATGTCCCGGATAACAAATTTTGGTTGTTGGTATATGGTTAAAAATTATTGTCTATTTTATAAAAATATCAATTCATAATTATATAAAATATTTTTTAAATTATTATTATTATTATTATTTCATGTATAAATGATTATTCATTTATAACAAAAATCTAGTTTTAAAATAATTGTGGTGTAATTTAAAAAAATATATTATTAATTATTTTGTTAAGATAAGACACAAGCAAAAAACAAGACAATAAGAAATCAGTAACCATAGCACAAGCATTACACATAAAATCAAGTAACTAATAATTAATACTAAATAATTATATATTTGTATTTCAAGGCGGTTTATTTATGAATACTATATTTTATGAATTACTAATCCTCAATCTGTCATGTAGACTCTGAGTTTAAAAACGCTGTGGGAGAACCTTAAGAGGAAGGATGAGGTGGCAATGCTGCGCAAACGGATAACCTATATGACACAGGTACATACACTATACATATCGATGTAAACAAATGTGTCGTTTTTACAGGAGGAGGTAAACCAAAACAATTATAGCTGATCCTATAGTCAAAACAGTTGTGCTAATCGACCATATGTTGACCATTCTGAACAGTATGATGACAACGCAAACTAAATTTTATCAACATATATATAATAGATAATTATTAATGAATATATTATATATTATTAATAGCAGAAATAATTTATAATAATATATATGTAGTTATATATAAATGATTATTATTTTAATAGCAGTTACAATGTTTATTAATATTTATATGTTAAACCTATAACTGATGACTTCTAAAATAAAATAGCTAAAAAATTGCTTGGGCCTGAACAACATAGAAAATCAAGTTTGTAGTCTAGTACTTGGTCTTAGTTATTCTCCATAGGTTATCTTTTTCATATGAACATATAGGTATTTTGTTCTTTTTTAATAACTAATTCTTCTTACATATTAATAAATTATAAATTAATAATTATTAAAACACTAAATGCCGTCCCACTTTAAAATATCAGACTGCGGACTGTCAGTTATGCATAAACAAATTAAATGCATGACTGGTGTGGTTACAAATTGTGTTTTAAAGCTATATCTGTTGACTGTGATCAAAAGACATACAAATTACTGTTTAGGTTTGACTCACCTTATATTAAAAGTACCTGAAATAAAATTAGTTTGATATCTAGTTTAAGAAACTTTTGGTGCTAATTTCGTCAAATGATTAGTTTTTTTTCCACATTAAATCTTAGAAACAATTTAAAATGTTGTAATAACAAATTGAGTTTTTGACAAAACCATGTTTTTTTTTCTTAACGCGTATAATATTACTTATTACGCTATCTGTTATAGCCTTTTCTAGTGCAGTCAAATCTCGATAACTGAATACTGAAATTTTTGTTTACCCTTTGAAGTCTATGTAATATTATTTATATTATATTCTGTGTATAATAATTGTGTCGTATAATACTCAAAAAATACATTTTTATTTCCTTTGAGATTCGAGTGATTAAGACAATACTGTACCAGAAATTTGTCATTATCATTATTTATCTTATTATGATTTAGCTAATGTTCTTAACAAGGTAATTTTTCTTAATAGTCAAGTTAATCAAAATTAGTAATTTAGTTATAATATTCATATGCAATTTGTAACGTGCTATTACTCTATAGTCTATATGTTGTATATAATTTTTCAATCCATTTTATCTATTTTTTTTTGTTTTATGTTACATCATTTTTGACACAATAAACAAAAGAAATCATTAATTGCATAATCAACAATTCTGTTTTCTTTAGGAATGCAATTAATGGCTATCCAGCGACAACACAGAGAACATGATACCCATTCTACATATTCATCATCCGGTTGACAGAGTGCCAGTTACAGTATAAACATATATTTGTCATATCTTCAGAATTCTCTAAGAGATAAGTTTTTAAATATTCTCTGTGAAGGTTAGGATCAAACTCTAAACTGAACTTAGAACTGTCCATAATTTTAAATGCATAATATATAATATAAACTCCACAATTAAATGCATCTTCTTGTTTTGGAACGTTTTCAACAGGGCATATGGAATAGGTGTTAATAAAGGACATTGTTGTGTATCATCACCGTAGATAACATCTGATTTCAATATTTCAAATACCCTATTGAAACGACCTTTAGATATTCGACCATCTGTGTCATATGGATTAATCGGGTCCATGATATAACACTGTCTGACTTTGAAATTTATAAAGACTATAATCCAGTGAGAATTTTTAACTAACCATGGCAGAATAACCATACTATCCTTAGTGAAAGTAATTTTGTTATACTCTTCTCCAATTTCTTTTTTTTCCATCAGCCATGTCACATCATTGCACGATAAAATATGAGTGTTTTTTAAATCCAGCTTAAAAGCATACGACAACAAACAAATATCTATAACAAAGTTACACAACCAATTTTTTCCAGATAATGAATCAAAATCTGAGATGTGCAGATCGGTCATGATGTTACAATTTTTATCACTAGATAATAAATAACTATATTTTCCAACTAGATAGTCTTTATTTTTGGCATCTTTATTCGTTTATAGTATGTCAAATCTTTAGGGAGCATATTTTGGTGAAAATCTTTAGATTGCACTGGTAGTTGAAACGGAGTTTTATAACTGCCAGGTGTCGAAATCGATTTCATTAAACAATTATCGTCGAATGGCTTACTTAAATCATGTACAACCACGTCGTTGTTAAAAGGCTCATCAACAGTGAACCTAGTCTCATTGTCACATTTGATGACCACAATGCTTTCAATACCATCGACCACTTTGGGTGAAAGATTATTTTCATCAGCTACAGAGATCGAAGACCTTGGGATTTTTAACGACAAGGCTGTGAAAGGACGGTACTTAGTGGGTTGGAGATGTTTGTGTTGTTTCTCTTTTTTTCCCCAACTTTCTATTGCGTCCAAATGGTTATGGCTAGAAATTTCTGAGACTTTTCTTTTCCTATTCACTTTGGTATTTATCTGCCTAGATTCATTGTCAAAATCTAATGCACGCGTACAAGTTTTTTTTCTAATATTATACTTTATTTGTTTGTGTGCATTCATCACACGCTCTCTCATAAGTCTTAAAAACCGACCGCACTTCCACCTTCGGTCACCATCAAGTATGTCAACTTTTACAGTTTTAAACCAAGATTCAACGGTTACATTACTCTGGCGGATTTCAATGCCATTGTTGAGTTTATTATTCATAATAGGTGTCCACAGTGCTAAGAAAGGTACACACTTGACTATAAACTCGTGTAAATATGATTCATCGTAATATTCATTGCTTATATTTTCATTATTTACAGAACAATGGGGCAAAACGCTAGATTTTACATGTTCTTTGATATACTAGAACTATATACGCTCATCGATTATTCATATCGATTATCGGATCTTATGATTATATCTGTATATATCAGTATCATCGAATTATCGTTGTTTGATATCATCAGTATCATAGATTTGTGTCGGATTCGTAGTTTATTATTCATCTGAATAATCTGCCTTCGTTGTTTGATTCTTCAACATGGTGGTTAACATTACACTTGTCTCTCATTGTATTAATAGCATTTTTAGTTTCTCCTGTACTACATGGAGACAACAATATTAATGAAAATATTTTAAACCAATTTTCAATATCCTCCAAACTCTTTGCATTAAACAGTAAACATATCCAATCGATAACATTATTTCTTTTCATCTTTTCTACAGTCTTATTGTGATTTGTCTCAGATTGAAAGTATGTATATACATGGTTTACTATGATTTTTGTGTAATGATTTACACAGATGTTAATGATAGTAACATTAGACCCATCAAAATTTTCAACCAATACTCTGTAACACCAGTTAAGATAATCAAATATGGAATTAAAACCATTCCATCCTATACACAATGCATTCATTTGTGCATAACTGAAATCTGTCACTATGTTTGTGAATACAGGCCAAGGCAGTTTGTGTTTCAAAACAAATGCTTTGAAAGCGTTCAACCATTGTGAAATTGCAACTATATCGTGTGCTGAACTAATCATCTCTACAACGGGACACGTTACACTCGAATTCCTAGGTAAAGGTACATTTACCACTAGAACATAGTAAAGTACTCTTTTGGTGTTCTTGTCAATTTTCCTGACCAATGTACCAGTTGCATCCAAAAACCAGTTACTGATTTTTGATTTTTAATTAGTTTTTTTAGTATGTCCAACTGTTCTTTACTATAGCAGTGTACAGACGGTATACCTACATGCTGTACAAAGTTGCTTTCTTTATCGTTACACATCAATAGAATATCATGAAAATCATCTTTATCATAATCATCAGCAGTCAAGGCCTCTGATCTGATTTTTCTAATGACATCATCTGATTTAATACCTTGCAAATTGCCACAACTCAATTGAGTGGGTGATGCCAAGTCAACAGTGTCTGACCTGAAGGAAAACGCTTTAGTCTTTTTTAGCACTTCTTTGTTCAAATCGCTGCGCTGAAACCTTTTACGTGATTTGTGAGACCATCATCATCTGGATTGTGATGATAATTCAAACCAGAACTATAGACATTTGCTACGAACGTTCCATTTGCAAGCTGGACTTTAATCCTAAAAGTCTTACACCCCTCATGGCTACAATACATGTACACATTGCAATGACTTTTAAAATATCTGACCATTTTCGCATTAATAACACATGTATTGTTCACAGTTCTAATGCGCTTTCTGAACATAATAGGATATTTTGTTTTGTCCAAACGGGTTTGACTTTTGAAGTTTGTATAGTTCATAAGGGACCATTCTTCAAATGAAAATTTGAAAGATCCTTCAAAAAACACAAAATCATGGTTTTCATACTGTTTAGGAAATTGATTTTTTGTTTTTAGAGGTAGAACAATGCCAGACTTTACAGGTGTTTTCTTATAATAAGCATTCCTGAGGGGGCTTGGTACATGTTTTCCGTTTGTTATTTTACTTGGGGTAACAAACACAGATTCATCATTCATGTTTTCTGGTAAAATTGGAGTACTACTAGGTATTAATGGATCTCTCTTAGTTTGAATGAAATCAATTTCTGCCGATGAATTTGTATATTCAAATGATATATCATTGTCATTATGCAAAAGTTCAGACTCTGTGTGCACAGTATAAGAAGTACAATTTTTAAAAATATCAGAGTTTTCATTAAAAAAAAAACTATTTGTATCAATTATATTGTCTGTGTTATCCATTTGTAAACACGATGATGACAGATTGAAATACTTTTTACATTGTTTGTACACTTTATATCTGTTAACTTTATTTATTGTAACTTTAATGTGTCTACATATGGATAGAGTTGTGTAATTATAATTTACAAAATCGTTAGCCGTGTAATTACAATACTCATACATTTTATTATTTTATTATTATTAAATTCTATTTATTAGCTATAACATCACAGTTCATAGTTTCAATACACTTTCGAAGAGATGAATTTTTTCTTTTAATAGCATTCACTATAGATTTTTTCAAATTGTGATCATTACCTTTCTTAAAAATGGTCATGCAAATATTACTTACACAACTATCTGAAACCGAGACATTCTCAAAATTTAATTCTGGATATTCGGTGTTAATATAATGAGCTACCTCTTTCAATTTATCTTTTAAACTCATTTTAACCTTATAAATTATTACTTTACAGTGTCTGAAACAGTAATTCTTAACACTTTTGATTGTCTGAAACAGTAATTCTTAGACACTTTTGATTGTCTGAAACAGTAATCTTAGACACTTTTGATTGTCTGAAACAGTAATTCTTAGACACTTTTGATTGTCTGAAACAGTAATTCTTAGACACTTTTAATTGTCTGAAACAGTAATTCGTCGACATTTGTGTCTGAAACAGTAATTCGTCGACAGTTTTGAACGTCTGAAACAGTAATTCGTCGACGGTTTTGTGTCTGAAACAGTAATTCGTCGACACTTAAAGCTGTCAGAGTCTATACTCCTCGGACAGCTACAACAAACTACAACTTAAACTAAAAAATTAAAATTAAACGAAATAAAAAAATTAAAATTAAATGAAATAAAAACAATGTTAAAAATAAAACACAATAAAAATAAAAATATTATATATTTAACAATTAAATGTTTATAATGAACACTGTATAATAACAAAATTGAAAACACGAGGAATAATTCGAATAGTAAATATTTCTAACAATTAAATGTTTAGAATTAACACTTGAAGAATACCGCAGAAACACCGAAGTGAATTCGCAAGGAAAAAACTGCGGAAAACCAAATTGAAAGCGCGAGGAACAGAGGAAAAAATCGGAGAAATACAGATTAGAAAACTTGAATAAAAACCTGGATCACTTGTGCCTGTAAATACATACATTTTAATTAATGTAATTAACAATAAATATTACTGCATACAATAATATTTTACACTTTAAGAAATCATCATTAAACTTGTGACAATGCGACACTGACACACATGTACAAATACAACACAATATTATAAAAATACAAACATATTAAAGACATGATTATTTTAAATTGAAAAAAAAGTATGAATCGTTTACAAATTATTATTACTAGGAAAACAAACACTAATTTTAATAAAAATCTTCATATTGTACAAATATTGTAATACATGTGCTGACGATTGTCACTTTTTCAAATATTGCATATTTAAACAAAAAATATTAGACAGGTATGATTTTAATAATTAAAATAAGGATTTAAGCCTAAAAAGGATCCAATAACACTGAGTGATGATAATTAAATATTGCTATCTTGTGTATAATAGTGAATGTAGACAGTAGACTGCATGAAACCTGAAAACAGATGAGAAAAATAAATATATTGAGAAATTATATTCTAAGAGAACAGATTATATTTACTTGTTTCTAGACCTTCATAAATGGAAATCTTGTCATTCAACTTATTTTGCAACAGCTTGTGGATTGAAATACTCAAAACATAAACACTCCTTCAATGATTAGAACTGTGACTAGATATTATGATTCATACCTATCAAATAATAAACTTTATATAAATATTTTTGTCATTACTTCTGGTACTCGGCAGTACCAAATTTTTTTTACAATAACAAAGGTATTTCAAATATAAACAATCATACGTCTGGATATGACGACATACACTTAAGCATTAATTATATTATATTATATAAAAATTTATCAGCACCTACAATAATGTTTATATGTATAAAATATTAATTTTATTATTTCTATAGCTATTTATTGACAGAGAAATACATAAGTACTTTTATATGAGATGTTAATATTGAAGCCAATTAAAATCCAGAATCAATCTTAATAATTAAATGCATTAACTATTTAAATAGTGTAGGTATTGATTTTAAAAATAATTTATTATAATATTTTTAATTGTTTGAGTGTATCTAATATAATTAGTAATTAATATTGAAAAATATAAATCAAATACAATATTACCTTAAAACATAAAGAAACAGTTTCTGTTATTTTTAAACCTGTTAAAATCATTAAGATTATTTTTTTAAGTTTATAGAATATAACTTGAATATGTAATACATTAGTTTTCTAAGCTCAAAATGTCCATCCATCTTCTTAATGTGCCTACAATATATCTAATAACTACATAGATCTCTATAAAATATTGAGGGAGGCTCAAATAATTGGTATCAAACAGATAATGTAGTTGTGGATATTTTTCGTTTGCATTAACAATCATTATGTGGATAGTTAAACGAAATATTACAATGCACTTAAATAAAATACAACTAGATAATTAAATAACTAAGAAAATACTTACATTTCCAAATAATGGTTATACCACAGTATCTTTAAACTTTTAAACAACATGGCAACGTATATTGTTAGAACTTAGTACGTGTATTATATTATGGACTATGCGCCGACTATGGAGAGATTAATAAGTTATAACCTAACTTTCTAGTTTCTATTATTATTGGTTTGTTACAAATCATAATGTATGTATGATGACAATATGTTCGGTATAATTATCGTGGTAATATTATTTATAATATACTTTTAAAACAGATAATTATTACATGACATAGTGCGACATCTTGTGTTTTATAACGGTGAAGTAACTTAGAAATGGCAATATAAATGTTTGGTGCCAGGAATTAAACATAATGCAGCAACACATACAAGGTTTCTTATCACTATTCGTCTAAAAAAACAGTCACCTAGCTTTGGTCACCCAACTTCACACACGTAAATATAGTTACAAAAAATATATTTATTTATTGAAAAACATCAGTAATTAGCTGATTGTTATAAAATACTTGTAATTAAGATTAAAAAATAAATTATTTATTTATTATTCTAGTGCATTAGGTAATTATTATTTTAGCAATACAATTTATAATTCTCATTCAATAGTAGAAATATGTGAATTATGCTACGACAACATATTTTTTTAAATTTTCGAATACTTATAAATGATCGGCGAACGTACATAGTTTATTGTATCATAGGATTATTGTATTTATAAAAATAAAATTTATATTTGACAAAAAACCAAGTTATAGACTTTGACCAGTTTAGTTATTATCTGCTTAAATACAATAAATACGATCATACTAAATATGCAAAAACATGCAAAATAAAAGTAGTACTATTTTCATCACAAATTCACAATAATATAAATCGCGGACATTACTTACTTAAATTTCATTTAATTAGCAAAAAAAAAAATGCTGTTGCACACAAATCCTAGCCCTGCTTATCAGCATTCTACGACCTGATTAGTAATTATTATTTCAAAATTGCAATGATAACAAAATACACTGCTACCTACAAAAATGACACTTATTGTGTATTTAATCCTATGGTTTTTGGGTATGCAGTCACTACCCTGCGACCCATTGGCTACGCCTGTGTTAAAATATACACATATTGATTTTATTTTTTATTAAAATAATTAATTATTAGATTGCAACAAGTTTTTAAAGTAGTATAAGACTCAGTGGCGTGGTGTGCATATAAGTAGCGTTGCTTACATCACTGATGGCTCCACTCCACGCCACTATGTATAACAAGTATTAGACATAGAATAATACTATGATTAACTAATTCCATAAATTCAAATAATTAGGTATATGAATTCTTTAATTAATGAATTATAATTAGGGCCTGGGTGGTCGTGCGCGTGTTTTTATGTAATGAACTAAAAAATAATAAAAACTAATATTTATATTTGATTTTCTAAGAGTTCTTTATTTTAAATCGTCAAGTATAATATCACTTAATTAATTTATATTGATTTATTTAAAGCAAATTAATTAAATTGATATATTCTACTCAGGGCCGTACTCAGCTTTGGCGGGCCTCCATAGGCACAACTAGAGGCCAAACACTAGGGGTGCTAAAATTATGCAGAGGACACAGGCCCGTGGGGGCAAGCCCCCCACCCCCAAAAACCTACCATACAACAATTTTATAATTATAATAATCATTCCAATCCACACTATAAAACCATAAGCACACTAATATTTAAGTATAAAAGCTATAATATACCTTATAAATACATAAGTTATAGTATATAATTTGTTTAAGTGATAAAAATAAAAATAAAGTTTAAATGGAATATATACATATTTATTATACATAATAATATTATTTTATACTAATAATAATTTTCTATTCTTAGTAGAATACTTTTCTAGTATTTCTGAAGAACTAATTTTGTAAACAATGCCTCTTTCGATGTTTAAAATTGATAAATTTGTGAACCGCTGTTGTTCCATACTTGCTCTTAACCAGTTTCTTAAACGACGCATTGAGAAGCTTCTCTCACACGTAGCAGAACTCACTGGAATTGTAAGAGCCTTGTAACAATTTAAATACATTTGGAAATGTGGCCTTCTTACAAATATCTTTAATAGTATCTATATTATGATTATAACTAGAAGGTAGACAGTTCTTTAAAATAAGCATTTCCGCTTTTAATAAATCCAAGTTGATACACATAACATCCTTAAATAAAAATTTAATAATATATCATTATAATTACATACATAAATCACTTGAATTGTGATATAACACACTTTGTAATAATTTATGAAGTATTGACTTTTTTCATAGTCCATTTTCACAAAATAATCAATCAAACTATCCATTTCAAGACTTTCTTCGAAAAATCTGAAATTTAAGTTATTTATAATAGTGTCAATTATAGGAAAGTAAACTGGGCGTCTCCAATACAATTCTACTGAATCTGAAGCACTAATTTGATCATCTAGTTCAGCACCTGTTGTTGTTTCCAAATGGAAGTCCATTAAATGAATCGGTTGAGTTTGTCCACGTTTTAATCCTTTATAACCATTAACAATAATTTAATTTTTTTTCCATAAACAATTGTGAATAAATATGATTTTATTTTAAACAAATCAATTTGAGGAACTTCTAATGATATATTATGTTTCTCAGCTAGCTCTACAATAGTTAACCATAATTTTGAAAATTCATCATCAGACCTTAATCATATAAATGATTGGATGACCCCATTGACAATATTTCTTGTTTTACCTAAAGTTGCTGTTTTAGATTGTAAAGAAGTACTTAAAATATTTATAATTCCCAAAACTTCTTTTAGTATAATAATAACAATAAGGAATTGACACTTTAGAATCTGATTTAGAATACCTATAACAAATAATAAAGTTATAATTTTCAATTATTATAGATATTAAAATATCACTCAATTTGCATTACCTATAGCTTCAACAACATCTTTATCTGCTTGAGTGTCCACTTCATTGATTAAAAAATTTAGAATTGCAGAATAATTTGTTAACATCGATTCACAATTCTTGTATCTACAAACACAACGTGTATCACACACTCTGAGAATGTTTCCTTTCTTTAACCCTAATTGTAATTGTATTTTAACCAACTCGGTATTATTGGATGGACGAGAAAAGTGTACATAAACAGACTCAAGAGTATTAAAAACACTTCGAGCAATCTACAAAAATATTTAAAAAGTAATTCTATAAATGTATATAAATAAAATTATGGATTGCAATATGGAGTACATACTTTGATTCCTTTACACATGTCCACAACAACTAAATTCAATCGATGTGCCATACAGTGTGTATAAATTGCACAAGGGTAATATTCTTTGATTTTAGCTTGTACTCTTCCAAGACAACCCGTCATAACGCTCGCTCCATCATATGACAGCAACGATGTATAAAGTGTTCATATTAATGTTTAATTTTTCAAAGCATTTGAAAATGGCTGCAACAATATGGTTAGCGTCCTGTCCACTGGAGACATCCACAAACTCCAACAATCTTTCTACAATATCAAAACTAACAACATACTTAATACAGATGCTCAACTGTTCTTGTTTATGAGATCTATATTAATGTTAATTTGATTTAAATATTTTATAAAAAAAAAAAAACAGATTACAGGCAAATGTTAAAAATTATTTAGTTTACCTGGCTTCATCAACCATAATAGCAAAAAAAAACAGTATTTTTAATTTCATTAATTATTTTTTCCCTAGCATAATCAGCACTTATTTGTATTATTTCTTCTTGGACTTTCCAACTAGTGTGATTGATTTTTACATCATAATGACTTTTAAAATTTGGAACGCATTTTGAAAACACATTGCATAGTTCTTTGAAATTACCTATAATTTATTACTTAATGAAATCAAGTTTTATTATTTTTTATATTAATATTATATTACCTTGATTTAAAGAATCACATTTCTCAGAGTGTCCCCAAAATGCTACACCTTGTTTACCAAGATATAAAACAATTTCAATTATTTGGGCCATATAAGCTCTATTTTCTACAATTTAATTGTGATGAGCATCTGATAATTTGGCTATAATGGAACCTGATTGCTTACTTGTTTTATATGCAACCATCTTTGTTAAATTAGTTTTATAAACATCAGAGTTTTAATGTTTTCCTATTTTTACAATAAACTGAAAAAGACAGTTAATTTAAAATTTAATTAGGTAATAATAATGAAGTTTATTTGTTAACAGACTAAATAATATATATTTTATCATGTATTTTTTTATTTTTATATTGATTGAATTGCTTAGTTAAAAAATAAAATAATAATTATAGGTAGGAGTCCACACATTGATTAAAAGAAATAATAACTTACTTTTTGCCAATTGTTACATCCAGTTTTTATCCATATGTCTTCAAAATTGCTAGTATTAAACATGCAACAAACGAAACAAAATGCAGCATTACATTTAATGCTGCACTCTAACCATTCATAATATTTTTAAACCATTCACTTTGGAATGACCTATACCGTTTTCCAAATTTTGTTTTTATGTAAGTCTAAGATCAAAATAAAGTTATCAGGTCCATAAGAAGGTATATATTTTTATGCCGATAAAGTTAAAATAAATAAGTAACTTAAAATACTATAAAAAGAAACTTACAGAGAGAATAGGGCGACATGATCCAGTATCCAATATACCTAAGTCGGTTAAATCAGAATTTGATGCAATGTTTAAATTTTACTGTGGCAATTCATCAAGTTCTTTAAAACAAAAATAGATGGAAAAAACTTATTTATTATAAAATTCTACCAAATAAAGTAAAGTATAATGGCCTATTTCATAAAATCTAAAAAAATAATTAACAATACATGTTTGTTTGAAATATGCAGTAAAAATAAATCATAAATGAAAAAAATGGCTTATTTTGGTATAAATTGTTTTCAATAAAAATAAAAATTTAATCCTTAAAGAAAATATCCTTAGTAAGATAGACCACTATTGCGCTGAGCAGAGCATCTCAATTAATTTACTATATACATTCCTGTAAGTGCCTGCTATAATTTTGAAGTCAATTCACAAGATGAACTTTGACTAGAAGATCCAGGAATATTTTATCTTCTGTAGAGTGATTATTTTTTTGTTTTTTTTTTTTCATATTAAAAATATTAAACATTTTGAAACTTATAATAATAAACACACTTTAAAGTTCACATTAATAATATATAAAAATGTTTAAACGAAATATTTTATTAAAACCATACACGTGGGTTTAGATATGACAACTATTATAGGTAGTGTTCGCGCACAATAATAATAATAATGACCGCAATAATATAACACTAACCTTGACCTACGCCCGAATCGCACGGATAGGCAACTCTATGTGCGCGAAGACACAAGGACACGGAATGGAGTAATTACCAACTATGGGAATATGATGATGCAGTCTAGTTATAAGGGGGGGGGCTCTGTGATCGATCAGGGGGGCTATTCAGAAACTCATACGAAAAAGATCCGTATACGAAAATCGTGGTTTTCACATGAGTTTTCACATGATCCCAAAAAACCGTATTCTAAACACTTTTTCGTATACGGATACAATTATGTCATGTGAAAAATATTCACACGGTTGATTCGGATGGGTTTCCGTATGTGAAAATTGGTTTCCGTATGCGGATTCATGTTATTTAACCGGTTTTAAGATTTAGATTATGGTTTAAACTCCGGTTTAAACATTGAATGACGAGACTTAAAGTCATAATTTATGATTTATGTTTATTAAAATATGGTATCATGTAAATAATTTAAATATTTAAGTATAATATTCATTGCATCAAGAATTCTGAATTAAAAAATAATTAGTAACATGATGTACGTAGAAAAAAATTATAGATAATTTTATAAGCTCTATAACCTAAGTAAAGCGCGGATTTGTATGCGTTAGCGCATTTATTTTGGTTGTTCGTATGCTTTTATGCTAAGTGAACATTACAATATTATTTCATGACATAATGACTCAAAAAAAGGAACTTTTTTAGTGCATATTTTTGTATATTTTGCAATTTTCTATTTTTAAAATTTTAATTTCATATTTGAATGTTTTTTTTTTGTTTTTTTTTTTATACATTTTTTAAATATAAACTACCTATTTTGTCTGTTATAAAATAAGAAAAAAATATTATATTTTTATAGTTTCGATTAATATCAAAGTAAATTAATAAGTATACTTGTAGGAATAAAAGGTTTTTCCAAATATTGCCTTAAGACTTAGATCAATAGTCGGGTAAATAAAATATGTAAACTAAGATAAGAAAACAACGGTTACGAGTGTTACGATAATGATTAAACATTGACTTTATTTTACTTATGTTCAAAAATTAATTTTTTTTTTTTTGTTAATCATTTTATGCATATTTTTTATTTTTCATGCATATTTTAACATTTTAGTGCTTAGATTTATGCATAAGTATTTAAGATTTTTTAGCGCATATTTGGTTGGTTTTAATGCATATAAAAATCTGCGCTCTACACAAATAAATCATAATCAAACGTTGATTGTGTTGACCGTTTTTATCTACAGATAGTTTACTTATCGTCTTGTTTAAGTCGTCTCTGATATACTTATAATATATAAATCTCAGTTATAGTTTTATATCAAAAAGTTAAATTTTGGCGAGTTATAAAATTACATTCCTAAACATTATTGCAGTACAATGCTAACAATCGCACCGTGTATACTGTATACCTGCACACCCGTGACTTGTTTTTACAGTTTAACCGTTTAACGTGTTTTTTTCATTGTGTTGAGATTTTTATTATTTTAAATTTAAAATCCAACGATGGACGATTTGGATTTATATGAATTGTTTGCCGGCATGGAAGTCCTCGAACAAGTTGAAGAAAATGCCAATGCTGCTCCTAGACATGAGCATTCAGCAGTAGATCCTTTTATAGGTAAGTTGAAAACTTTTTTGAAACTTATTCAACTCGAGGTGGTTGAGTCATAGGTACTTCCATAAGTTAGATTTGTTTATTTTTCTAAAATATCATACAATTCGTAGCGATTAGCGAAACGTTGAATGTGTAGGTACAGATTTTCAAGAATTACCTACTTAAACAAACATGCTTCCTAGGGATTTGGCATCTGATATGCGTGTAAAAATGCACAATTTGGAAAAAAAACTCCTATTATTACGTGTATTTAAGTTGGACTAAAAGCTAGGTACCTCGTGTTTTATAAGCATAAGATCTAATACTAATTATATATTACATATCGTAAATATCAATAATCACCTATCATCTCCCCCCACAAAAAAAAAAAAGTGAATTACATTCTTTCATATTCACTACCTATATTATATTATGTTATTGCCTATTGGTAAATATTATGTCACTATTATAAACATGTATCTATTATATTTAATTTTTTTTTTCTTAGACTTGTCAGACCGTAATTTCATTAAAAGGTATCGGCTGTCCAAAAATTTGGCTAAAAGGGTTATAACTTTGCTTACGCCTTTTATGAATGTACCGTCTACATCTAGAGGACTCAGTATTGAACGCAAAGTAAGGATCTCTGAAACTATATAATTATAATTATATAATATTTCACCTATTTTACATTAGGTTTTTTTTTCTGTCAGTAAACATTTTTTTTTACCTAATGCTTTGTTTTTAAACTTCAGCATATTTTCTGATGAGAGAGAAAATTCAATACGCTCGACATTTGAGAATCAAATTTTAAAATTCAAAGTTATTTTAAAAGTATCGGGAAAACGGGAAATTTACTTAAAAACATTTTTGACAAAATCGATTTAGTTTTTTTAGTGTAGGTAGGTAACTATAAGCAACTAATGATCGTAAATACTGTACCTATAGTTATAGGTAGAAGAAAATTACGATTATTTTTTTTTTTATATTCTTGAAATAATAACATATTATTGAATTATATTTAATAATTAATGAGAGCATTGCATATTATTGTTTGGAGGGTGAGGGAGTCAAGATTTCTGTTAAGGGTAGTGGGTACTATAGCCTAATTAGCATATAGGCTATATTATATTATACTGCTCTATTTTGGCAGTGGAGGGGCCAGACATTTTTTATTGAGAGGGGATACCAGGCAAAAATATTTTCTGGGGGGCATTTATGTATGGCTACTCAGAAATCGGTAAAAAATTACACGGAAAAAAACGGGGAATCGTAAGTTCCTACACGAGAGTAACAGGTAGACAATTACATACGTTAATTCCTACATAGTGATGTGTAAGTTCCTACACGATGGAAGACAGGTACATGTGTAAGTTCCTACAGGGTAAAAAAAAGTACACGTGTAAGTTCCTACACTAAATATATTATAAGTTATCAATCCACGTCTATAAAATACTGTCATACATTTTAACCCTTTATTTTGTATAATATATAATTTATAAGCTATCTATCTAATTTAATTTATATAATTTAGTTATATTACAAATAATAGTATTTTTCCACCGAAAATATGGGCTTAACAATCTTCTGATGATAGAATACCACGACAAACGCATGCGAAAATTTTCATTCGGATTTTAATTCAAATTTTTATCATCAACATCCGCATATTTAAAATTATCGAAATTCTCAAATTATTTCAAGTTAATACATACATAAAAATAAGAACAACTGAGAGTAATTTAGTAGTAATTAAAATAAGTCAAAAACATGCCGAAAAAAAAATTTTATAAATCAAAAAATAAAAGAATATTCAACTAACACAATTAATCAATATGACTACGTTAAAGCTATAAGCTTCAGAAATAAACCTCATAAAATATATATTTTTTTTTATTGTTTTATTATATTAAAATTATTAAATTGATACCTAATATTTATTAGATTATTATTAAATATTGTATAGAATGCACTGCTTTATATTTTTTACAATAAATGATGAATTATTATTAGTAATTATTAAAATATTATATAGAATAAAGGGTTAAAATGTATGAAAGTATTATAATATGATATAACTGATATTAGATTGATAACTTATAATATACTTAGTGTAGGAACTTACACGTGTACCTGTTTTTTACTGTGTAGGAACTTACATATGTACCTTATTTTATCGTGTAGGAACTAACATTCGCCCAAAACAACGACAGGCAAAAAACGATAAGGTGAAAAACGTTAATTTTGGTTAAAATGTATTAAACTAATTGCTGCAGTCTCTAAATATAAATATAAATTCAAAAGCACGTTTGTGGAAATAAACTATTTACATTTATATTAATTTTTGCACTTACGGTTTTGATTTAGTAATGTTAATAACTTTATTAAATAAGTAATGATATTTAAGTTAGATTTGTTAGTACAATGATACCCGATGGCTGCAGCGATTAACCAACATTTAAATTACGACTTTTGCCATTTTTTGTATAGTCGTTTTTTACCTGTCAATTTTTTTCTAGGTTACCATATTTTCAAGAAAGTATCTATTGCTGAAAATTTTTCGGTTATAATGATATGTTATATTTCTAAATAAAAAAAATAAAAAAAAAGGTATATCTAGTTTATTATTATCACAAATGTACTAGGTACAGTTAAACTTCAAATATCCTCCATTTTATTAATTAATTATAATTTATTATTTATTTATTTACTTGTATATTTTTAACATTAAGTTATAGGGGGGCAATGGAGGGGCAAAATCAAATTTTGGGGAGGGCGCATTTTCCCACTTTGGCCCCCGCGTATAACGCCGCCACTGCATATTATAGCCTATGGGGCTATGAGTATATATAACAAGGTATCTGTATAATTATTAAGTGACTATAATAGGCACATAATAAGTCGTGATGACTATTATTGATAATTTATCAATGATAAACTAATATACATACCTATTATAAACAATAATACAGTTCAACAAAAAGTTTATAATAGCCAATAGGTATTGTATGCATTTTACGAATTTTTTTAAGGTTATTATTGCTTTACGATTTTTTGCTGCTGGAAGTTACCAGATGGATGTTGGTGAAAATCGACATGCATCTGTGTCTCAACCTTCAGTCAGTAGGATTATTGAAGAAGTGACAAATGCGTTTTCCAATCCGGCCATATTTAATAAATTTGTTCATTTTCCTAGAAATTTCAGTGAGCTGGATGATGTGCGTACTAGGTACCTACAACTCAAAATTCTTAGCTTAATATTTAATTAAATCATTGATTTTTTATTACATTTGATATCGATTATCGATTTCTCAGATTTTTTTCAAAGTATGGCTTACAAGGAGTTGTTGGTGTTATTGATTGTACACATATTGCTATAACTCCACCAAAGAAAAATGATGAGTTATATCCCGAACACATCTACGTCAATCGTAAAGGATATCATTCAATTAATACTCAACTCGTTAGTATTATTAAAATCATAATAAGATAATTGGCATACGTATTAATAATTGATTTATTTACGATTACATTCAACTATGCATTTTTATACGTTATAAATACGTAGGTACTAATTATTAATTTGTTTGAACTATTGATTTTTGAAGATATGTGATGTCAATTTACGTATTTTAAATGTGTCAGCCCGATGGCCAGGGTCTACCCATGATTCCCACATATGGAATGAAAGTCACGTTAAGACATTTATGACAAGCTTGCATGATCGAGGTTTTACTTCATACTTTTTGTTAGGTAAAAATTGCACAACCTAAAAAGTTGTTTTAATGTCAATAGGTATTGTTTGTAACTATTTTTACTTTACTAATTTTCTTATGTTAACTGAAGGAGACTCTGGGTATGCTTTGCGGCCATGGTTGTTAACGCCGTTTTTAAACGTCGAAGCTAATACACCGGAATACCGGTTCAATGAAGTTTTTTGTCGTGCGAGATCTACTATCGAACGCTGTAATGGAGTTTTAAAAATGCGTTTTCGGTAAGCTATATAGGTACCATCGAGGGTACCATTGATTTTATAATATTATATATTATAATAAAACCAATGGCTACACATTATATACACTCATTAACCTTATCAGGCACTATTAATATTATTGTAACCAAATATTTTTGTTTACTTATTAAAGCTGTCTTCTCAAAGATCGAACACTGCATTATTCACCCAACAAGGCTTCAAAAATAGTGTTGGCATGTGTTGTGTTACACAATTTGTGTATTGAAGAAAATGTACCTTTAATTAATGAAGAGGTTGAGGATGATGATTTTGGAATTTACCAAGCTGTTGACAATGAAGAAATGTCACAAAGTAGGCAAAACCCGGAACTTGTGGCCGGCCTTCGTTTCCGTCAAAACATTGTTAACAGACTTTTTACAAACTAAAATAACTTGTGCTTGAGTAATCTCTATTCTATTTTTATGTGAGTACTAAGTACTAACTATTGTTTTGATATATTATATATTTTTACAAATTTACCTCCACTCATCTTAATTTTAATAACTAATTAATAACACAGGTCACAGCTGATTAAACTGTACATATTATCCCATATTATTTAGATTCATTCTGGTCACCATTGTACCAACGTTGGCCACCCTGACGTGTAAGCAGTAACCGGCCGATACACTATACAGTTTTTCCCCTGCACCACATCGCCACAAGGCACAATATTAATGATCCGTCTACATAGCTCTGCTGCAGCAGTGTAGCCGCTAGTCAGCAGTATAATTGATTCTGTGCCCTGTGGTATAGTACAATCACTATATACAATCAATATTGTTCGGTCTTCCATATTTCCGTAATTTCGTTACTATGTAGGCGTACAACGTTCGTCCGTTCCACCGTTTGGCTGATGAATTGTCCATGACCACGTGTTGCGATACTGCGATATAATACGTGTCTTTGTTGTGCAGTGTGTGTTTGTGTATTAACTACTATTAAGACGTAATTTCCCGGTCATGTGTCATCGGTTCGAACTGGCATTCTGGCTGTTTTTAGTTGGTACTTCATACTCTCATAAATGTGTGATCAGTAAATCAGTTGCTCTATTGTTACATCAATGTCTGGCGTCTGCTCTATAACACAGAAACACATCGTGTCATTTATTACATTATATGGAAATTGTGGAATTCTTGAATTGGAGAGCCGCCTCGTGATATACCAATGTTTGCCGTTTGGATAGTTAAATCCTCGCGGTTTGTCCACGGATTACTGTGCTACTTAAATCTTCATCAATGAATGGTACGTTTTCTTCAATACTCAAATTTGTAACACAATTTATATTAATACTATTTTAAAGCCTTGATAAGGCAAATAATGCAATATTATATCTTTGAGGAGAGGACAGTGTCAATACCTAAATGATTAAACAATATTTGGCTCGATATTTGGTTACAATAATTATAAATGCAAGTTCTGTTAAGATTAATGTGTGTATATGTGTATAGCCATTGATTTTATAATGTTATAAAATCAATAGTGTAATTACTGAAAATGCAATTTGGAAACTCCATTACAGCGTTTAATGGTGAATGTTGCATGGTAAACCCTCGTTGAACTGGTATTTTGGTGTATTAATTTAAAAATTTAAAAATGGTGTTAACAATCATGACTGTAAAGCATACACAGTCTCCTTCAGTTATGAGAAAATTGTCATTATCTAATTAATACATATAACCATTTTTTAGGTATTGCAGTATTTACAACCTAACAAAATTGTGAAGTAAAAATTTGATTATGCAAGCTTGTCATGACTGTTTTCATGTTACTTTCATTCCAAATGTGAGAACAATGGATGTATTTGGATACCTCAATTAAAATGTTCAAACAAGTTGATAATTGATTGAATGAAATCCTTTACAATTGACATAGATATGTTCTGGATATAATTCACTATTTTTCTTTGGAGGAATTGTAACAATATGTGTGCAATCTACAAACTACAACTCCTTGTAAGCCATACTTTGAAAAAAATATGAGAAATTGATATCTATTGTAATGAAAAATTTATAATTTAAATATTTTAGCTAGGAATTTTTAGTATTTTAAATATAAGTAACTAATCATTTTTCTATGGTAGATTTAGTTAGGTAAGTTTATTCAGTTAGTGTAGATATAGATATATTAGGTATTAAGAAATAGAAAAAGACATATTATCATTATAAGAAAAATAAAAAAAGAAAAGGTTTAGGT
This sequence comes from Aphis gossypii, assembly GCF_020184175.1. Taxonomy (NCBI): domain Eukaryota; kingdom Metazoa; phylum Arthropoda; class Insecta; order Hemiptera; family Aphididae; genus Aphis; species Aphis gossypii. The sequence continues at coordinate 59,446,232 of NC_065533.1, forward strand.
AATAATTAAAGATCTTATTCATTTTCATCAGTCCCAGTTATTAATTTTTGAAGTGCATTGGCAATTTTTTCTTTTGCAATGACTGATCTCTCTTTAAGTTTTTCCATTGTTTTTAAATGGTTTTTAGTTTGGCTTCATAATAATTTTTCAGCATTTCATTTCGCTCATTGCTCGCCTCGCCCAACACCCCTACAGCAGTTACCGTTCTATCTAATCTGTTTTTTTTTTGTTTCATTTCTTTCCACTAAAATAATTAATATTTTTTTTTGCAATTAGAATACATCAAAATGTACTATAAAATTAATTAAATTGAATTATTAAAATGTATAATGTACTTTTATGAGCGTTTAATTAATTTAAAATTTTTTTGGTTTATTATGTATTTTATAATATATTGAAAATACTAATAATATCAGTACGGAACACTTGCCTTTGGTCTGGTTCTTGGTTTTTATTTTCCAAAGAACGCTTACACCTCGACTAGATTCCGCCTTTTCGGTATTTATAAGAGCATCACTTTAAAAAACAAAAATAAAACATTTTAATACATTTTTAGATCTAATTACACATTAAATGTAAATTATACTTTGATACATCCATAAAACTGGGAGATTTTTGTATCTCTAATGCTTTTTTAGCGATTAATGAATCAGTGACTAAACTAAAAATGAAAAATTAGTAAATGTTAAAAGTGTTTGGATCATGCAAAATTAACATGTACTGTATCCTACTATTAACATGTTTAATATCTTATATTTGAAATTAAATCTCAACACCACAATTTAAATTTAAATAAATTGTTATTTTACTCATGTCCAATACTGACTCATAAGTAACCCCTGATCTTTCTTAAATTATACTTTAACTCTGTCTTTTATAATAATTGTAGAATGAAAGTGAAATTTTTATTTTTTTTTTTTTTGTGAATAATTACATGCATTATTCATGTCATGTAACTGTTGTTCTACAATATTTTTAAAACAAATGTAATGAAAAAATTCAGGGACAGTACATATCACTATTATTATTAAGTTAAAATGTTGTTATATTACATGTTTGTTGAATCCAATTCATCTAATTTTTCATTATTTGGTACATTGATAACTAATGGTTGGTTTTGTTGTCTATAACATAGTATCTAATTAGTTAACTGTAAATTAATTCGAATAACTCTTTATATTAATATTATTAAAATAAATTACCTGTTTGGGGAATCAAAGTCAAAACAAATTGGATAATCCGTAATTAAAGGGTCCCCAGAAATAGGCACTACACCTATCATACCAACCACCGTTTCACTTAAACTATCAAGTGATCCAGCTGTTGATGGCCCGCCTCCAGTACCTTTTAAATTTTTATTTATTTGTGCCTGTTTTTTTTTAGCATCAGCCTTTAGATCTTGCCATGTCTATAATTATATATAACGAATTATAATTGTGTATTATTATATCATTGTACTTTTTTTTTTCAATCATATTTATTTTGTATATTTTTTTATATTATGAAAAATGCACTATGTAAATAAGTATTTATGTAAGAGTTTTATTAGTAAACAGTAATGTTATAGTTAATCCATACTGACCTTAACAATAAATCCTATATTTTGTCTTAACATCTGGTAATAATTTAGTAATAGTATATTATATTATTATATATATTAGTAATATTAGTATAAGTATGTTATTATTGTATTATGTGTACTGTACTAATCTAATTTAAAGTGTAATATAAATTTAAAATACATTAAATGCCATTTTAGGTAAATTTTTGAGTGCGTACTGTGTTCCGGTACTCAATTGTGTATTTGTTTTGAACGGTACGCCACGCGAAGAAATAACACCATTTACCGAAAAAAATGAATAAAAGTATTTATTGATAATAAAAGATGATCTGCATACAATTTAAATGAGGTTCCGCACATTAACTCTATACTCTACACTAGCACTGTCTTAACACTACTGAAAAGGCGTCCATCGGCAGGCCGGGCTCGATATTCATCCAAAATGCTTGTCTCAACAAATTCCTTGCTGCCCGGTCTGCTCGCTGGGCAACCAGTTCATGGAATTCTTATACATAACAAAAAACTTTTAAATAATCTATACTCTATACTCCTTTATATCAGAGGTTCCTAACAAAATGATGCAACAAAAAATAGTTAAATAGATACTTTTAACATGAATAAAAGTTAGACTAAATGTATAAGTCAAATATGTATATTTATTAAATAGATACCTATAATTATATAATATTATATATGTTTATTCAATAAGACAAGTGTGCAGCTTTATGCCTTTATGTAAAATTAATTTGTGGAAGTTACTTAAACATTTTTAATTTACCCGGCGCCAGGCCTTCCAGTCTTTTATAGGGCCCGGAATTGAGTTTAATACTCCCGATAATCTTCCCACTGTTGCCTGGCTATGGCTTGTGTGAAGGTAGAGGAATGTTTCCCTTTAGCCAATTCCTCGTGGTTTTTCATAAAATCGACCATGGCTGATTTTGGTCGTTTGTCACCGACTTAGACTTAAATCTTTTTTCTACCGACATTTTGAAAAAAAATCCAATTAACGGTCAAAACAGAAAAAACTTAATGAAACGCGGGAAATGTTAAGTACAACAATACAAATAGTTTTTTCTTCCATGATAAAAATAAAAAATTGCGACGTTGCCGCTGTTCATCATGGGAAAATTATTCCCATACGGATCACAGATTCGTATAAGAATATAAATGTTTTGTGAATACTATTTTCCATTCGTATACGAAAATGAAAGAAAGTATGCATAGTGAAAGCAATAATAACGGACTAAGATTAATCAGCTTTGCCTCAACCAAAGGATTAGTTATAAGTAGTACCCAGTTTCAACGTAAAGAAATTTACAAACAAACTTGGGTATCTCCAGATGGAAGAACTAAAAGTCAGATCGATCATATACTTATAGATAAGAGATACAGATCTAGTGTAAGACAAGTTAGAAGTTATAGAGGAGCTGATGGAGACACAGATCACTACCTGGTCATATCATCATTTAGAACTAAACTGGCTAATAGTTGGAAGCAGAAAAGACTAAAAAGTAGAACCCGCCTGGAAATGGAAAACACTAAGGATCGAGAGAAAGTGAAATCATACCGAGGAATACTAAATAATGAACTAATGAAAACATCTCAAAATACAGAGCAAAACCCTGAAGAAACTTGGAACATAGTTAAAGATTCAATAAACAAATCAGCTGAAGTATTTAAAAAAGAAAACACATTCAACGGTAAGAATTCATGGTTTAATGAACGGTGTAAGGAAGCCATAGAAAGACGCGCAGAAGCAAGATTAAAAATGATACAAGACCCATCTCCTGACAATATAGAGGAATTTGTTAAAAACAAAAAAGCTGCAAGCAAAATATTGAGACAGGAAAAAAGACAAGCGGAAAAAAGACTTATTCAAAAAATAGAAGAACATAGGCTCAACCCAAGGTTGTTCTTCAAAAAATGCAGATCGATAAAGGAAGGATTTAAAGCTCAAACTCATATGGTCAAGGACAACGATGGAAAATTGATAACGAATGAAGAAGGCATCATCCAGCAGTTTCAAGCGCATTTTAAAAACATCTTAAATGTCGATCAAGGAGTTAGGGAAGAAATTGTAGATACGGTCTATCATACGGCACAACCTCTTGTAGAGGAACCTAACCACGAGGAGGTAAAGGATATAATCGCGACACTGAAAAACAACAAAGCCCCCGGTGAAGATAATATCAATTCTGAACTATTAAAGATTGGTACTCGACAACTCGTGACCAAAATTCACGGGCTACTAAAACAAATATGGAATACTAACCGAATACCTGAGGATTGGAAAACAGCCATTATTTGCCCCATATACAAAAAAGGCGATCCTATGGATACAAGCAATTACCGGGGAATTGCGCTTTTAGACTCATGTTACAAAATCCTATCCCTGGCATTATTACGAAGATTGGAGGTATATTCAAAAGATTTAATAGGAGACTATCAAAGTGGTTTTGTGAGAGGAAAGTCCACCTCTAACCATATTTTCACAATCAGACAAATGATGGAAAAATTTTATGAATTCGGAAAGGATGTCCACATGTGCTTTGTTGACTTCAAGCAGGCTTACGATAGCATAGTTCGGAATAAACTATGGGCGGCCCTAGAAGAATTTGGAATACCCAAAAAACTTATCGATCTCATAATAGCATGCAACACGAATACAATGTGCAAAGTGAAGTTTGGCAACGGTACATCTGACAGATTTGAGGTTAGCACAGGACTCAAACAGGGTGATGCCTTGTCACCAGTTCTCTTTAACCTAGCGCTTGAGAAAGTGATCAGATCGATGCCAATGCGTCAAGACATGGAGGTGTTATCAAATAGTACACTCCTTGCCTATGCAGATGATATAGTTATAATAGGCAGTACGCGACAAGATGTAGCGATAAGAACTAATGATTTGTTAAAAGCAGCGAAGCCAATGGGTTTAGAAGTGAATCAGGATAAAACCAAATATTTAGTCATGACTAGGGGAACAAGGGATATCTCGGATCTAGTAGTAGAAAACTATACCTTCCAACAAGTAGAAAACTTCAAATATCTTGGAGTAAACATAAATCAATACAATAACATGCATAATGAAATTAAAATTAGAATATCAGCCGCTAATAAGGGTTATTACGCTTTGGAAAAATTGTTCAAGTCAAAGTTCCTCTCTAGACGATCAAAGGAATGCCTGTACTTAAGTTTCCTACGGCCAGTTCTAACATTTGCATGTGAAACATGGTCGACTACTAAAGGAGATGAGGAAAAAATGGCTTGCTTCGAAAGAAGAGTTCTTAGAAGGATTTATGGACCTATACTAGAAAATGAAGTGTACAGAAGAAGAACCAATAAGGAAGTACAACAAATTTATCAAAAACCTGGTATCAACGCGTACCTTATGAGCAAACGAATTGAGTGGGCAGGCCATGTATGGAGGTCAAATGGTATCCTAAAGAAAGCTCTGGAAAAAAAAATCACTGGAAAAAGACCTAGGGGTCGCCCCAGACAGCGCTGGATAGACAGGATCAAGGAGGATATTGACAAGTGCGCCCAGGGATTGACTTTAGAGGATAGTGTTGACAGAGATAGTTGGAGAAAAGTAGTAGAGGCAGCGAAAGTCCTTCAAGGACAGTAAAAGCTGAAGAAGAAGAAGAAGATACGAAAATGAATCGTGTGAATCGTTCGTATGCGGATCTTTTTCGTATGAGTTTCTGAATAGCCCCCCCGGTCTGGTGCAATGATCACAGAGAGTACAATTTCGGGACACAACTTAACACTAAACTTAAAAACTACTTGACGTCGGTATGTGATGGCCCGCTGAAGACCCGGGCTGAACGCACTCGACGACCTGGGCGGCCTCTCACACAACAGAGTAGTTGCTGGCGGACTTACAACAATACCGATGATGACACGATGATGGACCACCGACACACCGTAGTCGGAAGACGATGGCTATGATGTATCAAATGAATGAAGCGATAATGTGGCAAATAAACTTACGAAATGTGTCGTGGTATGAGATCTTTATTTTGTGTCCTCACAATTAACATAGGTGATTGATAGATCACGAAAGAATAATAATAATAGTAATACACAAGTTCTTGCGCTCAATGTGACTTACAAAAGTAATAAAAAAAAACAACAAACAATTCCGAGATCAATTAAGTACTACGCTGTAATAGCGGAAGAAAGAACAAAAAAAACGTACGTAAAAAGCACGTAATAATTATAACAAGAAGACATAGTAAAAAATGCGTTGGCCGTAGAATAATAACAATAATAATAAGAAGAAGTGACATCAGTAATATGAGACAAGATAACAAAATATGAAAGAAATATGATAATAAAACATCTGCGGTAAAAGGCCGACCAATAATTAAATAATATAATAAGAGACAAAGAGAATAAATATACAGATAGCAATAATATTATAATAATTAAACAATTAAGCATAAAGAACGGAGTGGAGTGCGGGGAAGAAGGAAGATGAGATTGCAAGCGGTGTCGTCGCGCGGCGATTAGGTAGTAGACAGGTACTTAATGGTCGTGGCGCTAACATCACCACCCACTTTGAAGGAACTCCTTCAAGACGTAGGTAATGGACATAATTTGACGGCTGGACGGGTCAAGCTGCCAAAAGGTGTGGTTATTTCAGCAACGCGTATGTGTCCATCAGTACCTGGATGCACTGCGTGAATCCGTCTAAGTCGCCAATGAAGTGGGTGCGTGGCTTCTTTGATGAGGACCAGCTCACCAACATGCAACTGTTCACCACTACGAAACCATTTTGAACGTGCTTGGAGGCTGGAGAGATACTCGTTCTTCCAACGTGTCGAAAAGTTCCGATGTAGATCAGTGACCAACCGCCATCTCTGTAACTTTGATAATGGGATTGTGTCTAAGGTTGGGTCAGGTAACGACGTTGACGGCTCAAGGGTCAGGAAATTACTAGGCGTGAGTGCCTCCAAATCAGTTGGGTCGTTACTTAATGGACAGAGAGGGCGTGAATTTAACGTGGCTTCAATTTGTGTAAGCAATGTAGTTAATTCTTCTCCTGTCAAGCGTTGTTTGCCTACTGATCGATAAATTAAAGATGCTGAAGCACCCCCAAGCACCCCACTAGTTGCGCCTATACCTACCCGGGGCCCCGGACAAACTAAACCTTCTGGGCCCCATATTTTTATAAAGGGGTTTTCCTGGTTAGGTTAAAAATATGTCTCATTATGTATAAAACTAATAATTAAATTGTTTTGACATCAAATATTATTGCAACCATGCTGTTTTAAAACATTTTATTTTTATCTAAAATAATATTGAATTTTTTTCAAAGAAAATTTAAATAGTCAAATACATGAATGATAATATACAATACGACATAATAACATTAAAAACTATAACTTATACAATTAAAACCTTAAATTTAAAATAGTCCTAGGGTTTTTCTTCTTGCCTTTCTTACTGCGAAGTCATCAATGGCCCCACCCATGTCAATCGTCTTTGCTAGTTGAGCCTCCACTGCTAAAACACCTAAGCTTGAGAGTCTCTGCTGTGTCATTGTTGATCGTAATACATTCTTCACTTTCTTCAATGTCGAGAAAGATCGTTCCACACTAGCAACAGTTGCGGGAATCGTCAAAAAGATTCATAATGCAATACATAAATTAGGGAACATGTTTGCAAGATTAGTTTTGTGCAAATGATTCAGTAGTTCTAAGGGGTTAAGTTGTTTATGTCCAAAGTTAGTAGAATAAAGTATATTAAGACTTTGTAGCTTATCTACTAAATCTTCTTGTAAATCATCATTATACTTTAAAACCAGATTTCTAGATTTTAATTTTATTTCACTTTCTGTCATGTTTTTAAACTCCCAAAGAACTGAGAATATATCAATAAGTGTTTTCAGTGATTCAAATCGTTTGTTTATATCTGCAATTACTTCATCCAAAATAACATAAAATACATTCCTTTTGAAAACTAACTGTGGATCAATTGTTTCTGATGAATATTCTTCAATGCCTTCCTCATCGACCATTCTCTTTCATTTTTTCATTGTCTTTGATTGATCAATCAATTTGTCTGGCCAACCAATGTTTTCAGCAACGATTGTAGTTTTACTCCAGATTTTTTCCCAGCTTTCATTTCGCATACTTTGAAGTTCCTTCACCAGATTTTGTAAGTTTTTACTGACTATGTCAATAGTTTCTCCACGTTCTTGAATTATTCTGTTCACGAGATCAATTGTTTTTAGGGTTTTAAACCAAATGGACGCCAAAATCAAACAGTCTAAGAATTGTAAATATGTTTTAAGTCCTTTCACATCCCTTCGACATTCCGCTGATAAGTTGAGGAGTAAAATAGCATCCAAAGCTTCAACCAATCCTTGGAGATGAGCCGCTACTGACTTTACACTTTCCACTCTTGCAGACCAGCGGGTTTGTGAAGTTGAATGTAGGGAGCGTCCAACTTTTTTTTGGAGAATCTCCCATCTTTGAGGACTAAAACTAAAGAAATTTTTGCACAACTCCAAAAAATGTATCTGCTTCACGGCAACTTGATGCAGCCTGTTCTCCGCAAAGATTTAGTGAATGGCACGCACACGCACTGTACACGGCAAAGTTGTTATTCTCTAGAATTCTCGCCTGCACACCCTTATACGCTCCTCGCATTTTGCTGTCATTGTCGTATTCCTGACCCCTACAGTCAGACTAAAGTATATTATATTGTTGAAGTGTAGTCCTGATAAGATCATAAATGGCTCTTCCAGTTTTTTTAGAACAGTCAACAAAAGCTAACAAACGTTCATTAATTTTATACGAGCCAATCAGTTTGGTTTCGATTTCTTGTTTTGATTCATCAGCGTCATTATCTCTGTTGGTTCGGTGAACATAACGAATCAAAAATGCGGTTTGTTTAATGTGAGCAGAGTCTGGAGTAGCGTCGACTATTAGTGAAAAATACTTTGTCTCACCAAGTTCTTTTAAAATGTGATCCCGAACAATAGAACCACAAATGTCAATTAACTAATTTTGAATTTGCGGTGATAAATAAGTGACTTGAAGTTTCTTTCTAGTCTCTTGGGAATGACTCACACTTCGCAAATGTTTATTCAAAAGAGGATCATATATCGCTAATAGTTCAAGGACGCCAAGAAAGTTTCCATTATTGTAATCACCAATTTTGTCACTATCATCTCGGAATGCTAACCCTCTTTCAGCAAGAAACAATTGCTGTTTGTAACAATTTATAAAGGTTTGGATATGTTTTTTCGATCACTTCTTTAACATCATTCAAATTAAAATCTTTTTTTTTATTCTTCAAAAGATTAAGTGCCACTTTCATTTCTGCTTGTAAGCTACTCTTTGATATGTGTAGTAAATCCTATAATTATAATAATTAATTAATTATTTTTTATTATTTTGTTATATAATTTATTTATACAAAATAAACATATTACCAAATTACCTTATAATGATCAATAAATTTCATTGAATCGGTTGTATCTAATTTACAGAATGAGTCAACCGAATTAGCCATAGCCAAACTTTCATCAGAAAATCTATACTTAAGATTGGAAACAACACTATCCATAATAACAAAATATGCTGAAGTTTTCCAATAATTTTCTACTTAATTTTCTAATGATGAATATGAAGCATTTTCTGCGCTCGTAATAGTGGTTAACACATAGTCATGAAGGTTATTTGACTCTCTTCTACGACGCTTTGATCCTGTAATCATCATGTACCGTTTAGGTTAAAAAACTTGAAACAAATTTATATAATATTAATATGTTAACAATTTACACTAAACTTATTTACCAGTTAATGGAGTTTGTATACATATGCCATTTTTTTCAGCCAATATTTTTATTTTTTCCCATATTTTTTTAAACTCATCTTTAGACCTTAGACTTTCAAATGTTTTAATCACTCCAAAAAAAAACATTTTTAGAGTAACCTAGAGTTGATGATTTATTTTGTACTGAATTGCTTAATACATTTATTATGCACAACACTTCTTTAAGAATAGTAATAACTATTATAAAATCACACTTTTGAATTGAACTTAAAATTCCTGCAAAAACATGATTAAAATAAACAATAAAAATATTTTGGATACCTATTTATTATTTATTTTTTACCTATTGCTCAAGTAACATCTTTATCTGCTTGATCATCTATTTTCAGAATTTAAAAATGTCACAATAGCAGAATAGTTTTTCAACATGGCCTCACAATTCTTATAGCGGCAAACCCACCGAGTATCACATACTTTTAAAATATTTCCTTTTTTCAAACCGAGGTTTGCCTGAATTTCTGATAGTTTTAAGTTGTTAGATGGATGGGAAAAGTGAACATATACAGCCTCTAAGACATTGAATACATTGCGTGCACTCTAAATATAATTAAATAAAGATTAATAACAAATAATATACATTTGTAATTAGTACATTAGTAATGTTAATATTTTTACAAAAATCTACCACAACTAAGTTGAGTTGATGTGCCACACAATGCGTATACATTGTACACGGATGTATTTCTTTTTTCGCTTGCACACTATTGAGTTTTCCTGACATGATACTCGCTTCATCATACAATTGTGCAATGATATTCAACGATTTGGTGTCAATTTGTTGGAGTGTAAAAAAACTGTTTATAGCAGTTACTATACTACTAGCATCCTGGCCACCAGAAACATTTACAAACCCCATAAACCGTTCATGTACTTCTAAGCCAACTACATATCTCACACAGATTGATAGTTGTTCTTCTCTAAAACACCTAAATAATCATGTAACACTGAACCATTTTTTCACTACATTTATATTCGTTTAATCTTGACAGACAAACTAAATGATTAGTAGCAGAAGCATGTGATTTCAATCTATAAGAGAGCTGTAAATCAAATTTAGCAAAAATTGATGTTTAATACTGAGAAGTAGGTATCAATTCTTATTCGAAAAGCAATTTCAGTATGGTGTTAAGTAATGTTACTATTAATTGGTCATAAATTGAAAAACCATAAACTAAAACTATAATAATTATAATTATTGAAACAATTAACTTAATAATGTAACTTGCATTTTTCCAATTATTGAACCCAATTTTTGTAAATGTATCTTCAGCATTTCCAGATTCACTGGAAAACATGCGGCAAACATAGCAAAAAGCGGAATCCTTATTAACACTGTATTCTAGCCATTCAAAATCCTTATAAAATCCAGCTGAGAATGAGCGATTTTGTGAACCAATTTTCTTTTTAGGAAAATTCTAAATATTAAGCAATATAAAAAGCAACAATAATAGAAAAACTAATCATCTAAATTAAGCGAAGAAAATAACTTGCATGTGGTATTAAAATATAATTCACAATATAATACCGGTACTGGGTAAAATGTTAATAATATACATACTTTTAGAATAGGTCTTCTAGGACCTGAGTCTAAATCACCAAGATCTAAATCATTTACATCACTAGAAACATCATGCCCAAGATCATTGATATATTTTTCCAATCCCTTGGACTGGGACAAATCATCAACTGCAGTAGAAACATTAGGAACACTCAAGCTTGGTTTTTTATTATTAAAAATGCTAAACATTTTATTAATAATTATCTTATTGAATAACTTACACTTTACTGAGATATAATATAGCGCACGTTATAAACGAGATATAAAACACATCAACATTTATATATTAAAATTAACTATGTATATTCTACTTCCAACGATAACAAGCATTGAGCGACGCAGCCTACTGAATTATAGATATCAAGGACCACGGTTTTTCCCTTCTTTTATTCTAAGAACGTAAATACGCATGTTTATGGTATGTCTACTACACTACTATAGATTCTTCGTCCGCGATTAACGATAATACTGATAATACGACAAAATGAACCTGGTTATTGATAATTAACCATAGATAATAAAATATTTGATAATAATATAATGATAATATTTATATTGTTGATAATTTAAAACTATAATTCAATACTAAAGATAATAAACACATCAATTATGGGATTCGGTAATGTGCACATAACTTTCCAAATCTGGGTGGGCTACAGACAAAACTGGGTGGGCTAAGCCTACCCAAGCCCCCTCCTATTTGCGCCTATGCACGGCGATAAGATAAGATTAAAGTAGAATATTGGTATTCGGTCGATATTAAATGGTATTTAAATAAATGAGTTATTTCGAATGTTTTGGATGTTTTTACAGTATTACAGTATTACACAGAAATAATATATGATTAAATGTTCAACAAAATGACAGTGCCCATTGGTCTTCACTTAAGCTCCAGCGGGGGAACGTTAAAATTAAAATTTTTTTGTAGACCAGCCCTAGTCATGATTTATTATTTTTTTTTTTTTGTAGACTCGGGCCCCTCAAAAATATGTTTAGGTTCGGGTCCCGGACAAATGACCCGAGAAAACCGGTCTGACTACGGCCCTGTGTGACATATAATAGGTATGGTTAGTTATAATAAAAATGATGTAAGTATAGAATCAATAACAGCAACAAATTATTTTTTTTTTCTTAACATTTCTTAGACTTAGAGGTATATTGTATATATTATTATGAACAATTTTTTAACTAGTTTATTAAATATTATATAAAAACTAATATAATAACTATAATTATGTAATAACTTAAAACTAAAATTATCTAAAACCTAAAATGTAAAAAATGTTTTACTTTTTTACTAAGAAATTTCATTTTGACACCTTATCATTTTGCCACGGTACAGAACCAGCTGGTGAATTAAAAAAATCTTTATATAATTTCCTTACTTCAAAAGCTATTTGAAGAGCACTGCCACCTTGCATAGATATATTTTGTAGTTCACTGCTTATAGTAGGAGGATCATTGTGTTGGAAGAAACTTGTAGCACGACAGTCACGTCTAATAAAATTATGAAGAACGCATGTTGCTAAAATAATTAAATCTGCATTTTCTGGCTTTGGATTGGATTCTTCGATTGTAAAGACGAATTTTTTGCGACAAAATTTCAAAAGTGTTTTCCACAACTCTACGAGGTCTACATAAACGATAATAAATTGTAATTTTTTTTATCAAAGCAATCCAATTGTTTTCCAGGATACAGTCTTAATAAATAGGGTTTCGAGAGGGAACGCTTCATCTCCAACTATAACAAACGGCGCTTTGGTGTTAGTTCCTGAGAGTGTTTTAAATTCTGGAATTTTCAGTGAGTTGTTTTCCAAGGCTTTTCCTAAATTTGAGTGAGCTAATATGTCTCCATCACTATATTTCCCATATGAGCCTAGGTACATTAACAGCTATGAAATTATTATGTGCGTCAACCAAAGCAAGTAAAACAATCGAAAATGTTTTTTTACAATTAAAGTAATTGGAACCACTGACCTTGAATAGTGACATGCTTCCCATCAATCACCCTAAACAATTTTGGAAATTCCACAACAACCAAAAATCTTGAGCTATTTGTTCCCACCGATCTTCAGTTGGAGGTGGCATGACTTCAGGCATTAATCGATGTACTATAGCTCTACACGTCTCAATAACTATCTGATAAACAGTAGAATGGCCTAATCGATAACTAAAAGAAATAGTTTTGAATGAATCTCCAGTTGCCAAAAAGGAATCTAAAATAAAATATTAATTCATATAATACATGCTCTGTTTTAACTTACTGTCTAGTTATTATTAGGTACAGCTATAATTTAGAGCAAATAAATTATTTATAAATTGTTGTTACATATTTTTTTTTATATTCTAATAAGATAGAGGTAAATATATTAATTTTCCATAATGTGTGTTTTAAAAACAGGCATTTTATACATGGTAAAATTTTCAAAAAAATTCAAATCTTTTCAAATTATTTATAGACATTTTCAATTTTCAATTTTTTTTTTAAAAATGACAATAATATTTTATTCGTTGGGTAAAAAAAGCTTGAAAATGTAATACAAGGTTTCTAATAAGTTAATGTACTAGCAGTTTGAAAATATTTAAAATACAGAGGCACGAATTTTTTTTTATAACCATTTAAAATTCAAATTTGTACAAAATTTATTAAATTGAAAATTTACAAATTTATAAAATGTTTAACTTTTATAGCTAAGGATTGAAAATTTGAAACAAGGTTCCACGTAACATAATGAATCTAATTTGATTAATTTGGAATTTATTTTATAGGAATCTACATTTATTTTAAAAATAATATAATTAAAATTGTAAAAAATATCCATAACTGAAAACTAGTCCCCGGTCAGAATCGTTTTGTTCCATTGCATTTCAGTTACATGTTTTTTTCAAAGTGTTCATGACCCTTATTTTCGATAATATAGTTCCGCCATACACTAAATACTAGCTCAAAAGTATTTTTGTGTTGAAGTATTTGATTTTCAAGACAGTATTTAAAAACTTTCCAAATACTTTAACTAAAAAGTATTCTAAATACATTTGCTCAAATACTTTACAACACTGCACTATACATATAAGTATAATATTTTGTTTGAGTAATTGCATAAGCATACTCGTCGATTTATGAATATAGGTATCTAATTATTGCATTATGTTATTTTTATATATCTAGATCAAGTTTGTAAAGCTAGATGGAACAATATAAGAGACAATTTTCGCAAGTTAATGAGAAAAAATGTAACAAAAAGTGGTCAGGCAGCACATAAAATTAAAAAATACAAATATCAAGACCAGCTTGAGTTTTAAAACCACATCTCCAAGAAAGGGACACGATGAGCAATTTAGAAAACGATGATTCTGATCATGAAGTTGGACACGATGTATCTGAGAAAATCGCTAAACAAAGTAAGGAAGTTAATAAAAGTATAGAATATGAAGAAGAAGAACCACCATCTCCCCCGTCAACAAATAAGCCACTTTAACAACGAAAATTAAATACTCCAGAAACAGCTTAATTTACTTTGATGAAGTATTTAATTGAAGAAAATGAGAGCAAAAAAGACACATTACCAACCGTTTTACAACTACATCCTGTTGATGTTTTTTTTAACTAGTATTTCTCCATCTCTGAAATTGTTTTCACCATATAATTTAAATTTAGCAAAGACTACAATTTTTTCCATTGTCCAAGAGCTTGAAATGAACATGATTTTGGAACAACATAGGCAAACATCTTATACTACAATCAATTCACCATCACACAACACATGCAGTATTCCCAACAACAATCACTTTTAGAGTATAATAACTTATCTGTAGATACCCATACACAAAATCATCCATATACTTCTACACCTATTCATTAACACCCACGGGACAACAAACATACCAAAACATAGACACACAATCTGTTCAATTGCCATTTTCTCCTTCCCCTGCAGTATCTCCAAACCAGGATATGCATTCAGGACCAATTCATTATGTCGAACAAACAAATGGCTCAAGTTTTGCTACCTACTATGAAAAATTTAGTGCAAATAAAAATAAGTAAATAATTAAAATTTACAGCTTATAAGCAAGAATAAAGTATGTTTATGATTACCTAATTATAATTTTTTTAGTAATTTATTTCTCGTGTAATATATAAAATAATATTTACCAAAGTATGGTTGAAAAATACAAATGTTTTGTTTTATTTGTTATTTTAAATTTTAAAATGTATGTTGTGTTTAATTGAAGTTTAAAAAAAAATTATATTATATACATCTTATAAAACATATTTTTAAAATGTACAATACCTTTCTGTAAAATTTATATTATATAATGTTATGAAATACTATTTTAGTATATATAGGTATAGATTGTAATATTTTTTATAATCATTATTTACAAATTGAGCAGTTTTAATTTTTCGGTATTAAAAATAAAAATATAAAAAATATAAAAATATTTTTTTATCTTTTACAGGTAATACAGACTATAATATATTAATAGGTTAGTAAAATATTATAATAGATAGGTATAATATATAATAATGATCGTTTGGGTACCTTAGAGTTACCTACTGCAAGTCTTTCCATGGGAGTTATTGCCAGCCTCCAATGAGTGTCTTGTCTTTTTATATTATCATCTTGAATTTTTAATAATAAAATATCAAAACTATATTTGGACATCTGAAAGTACTCAAAAAACTTGGTTTTGTGATCTACTAATTCATTGTATAGTGTTGTGAATTCTCCTTCAATATTTCTTTTCTTCCACAAATCATAAACCCAGGTTCGTTTTCTTTTTTTTTTTGCTGCTTCATCTTCATCCAGTAGTATTGCAATCATTGCTAAATCTTCGATTTCTAAATTGTCCATCTTAAAAATAAGGTATGAAAACGCTCTAACACTACAGAAGTTCTGTTTGTCACTGAACGAACATGAAATCGTGATCACAGTGTAGTACACATTAACAGTGGGCTGT
This sequence comes from Aphis gossypii, assembly GCF_020184175.1. Classification (NCBI taxonomy): domain Eukaryota; kingdom Metazoa; phylum Arthropoda; class Insecta; order Hemiptera; family Aphididae; genus Aphis; species Aphis gossypii. The sequence continues at coordinate 59,462,164 of NC_065533.1, forward strand.
TCGTTCATACTGTCCATAGGTTCATTTTCGGTGGTGAAAGATATCGGTGCATATCGGTTTTTTGTGATTAATATGTTTGAGTCTGTTTCTTTGTGTGGAGGAGATTTTATAAGCGTTGATCTGATTCGTTTATTTGAGTCTACTGTTTGCCAGATATCATCGCTGTCAGAAAAGTCATCGGGTGACTTATTGCTCGTATGTAGTATTGTAGGTTTAACAAGAATTAACGGTGATAGAGGTTTATTATTATGTTTTGTGGCAGTGGTGTTAGTTTTAGATCTTGAAGTGTTGAACTCATTACGAAAACTGATAAGGTGTGCGGTGTCGGGTGGCCTTGAGCCAGTAACGATCGCGAGCGGTAGGCGGTCGTATAATTTGGTAGTGCGGCAGTTGTGTGTGTGTCGGTAATTACGAGAGGATAATATCATATTACCTGTATCGAAGAAGACTGGTCTTTACACTATCGAAGCTATAAAGGCGTACTAAACTATGACATACGTGTTGCTTGGACGGTTGGACGGTTGTCGAATACGAACTGAATTTTTTAGACAGCTAATTATTTATTGTATAATATACAAGAACATGTAAGTACATTAGCGTTACGCCGTCACTAGAGACAAATTTTTATAATAAAATGTTAAAAGAACTAAAGCACGTAAGGACAAGTATTTGTTTTAACTATTCATTTTACCTACTTATTACTTATTGCACTCTTATTAAAAATAATTTATACTATTACTAGTTACTTAATAAAGGTAGTGACCTAATTATTTGCAATTAGGCCGTACTTATTTTAATTTCATTTTGTTAGTTTTTTTTTTTGGTATAGTAGTGAACTAATATACCTATAGTATTTTATCGGGGTATCAAAAGTACATCTTAGAGGCGCCTATGTGTAAAATGTAAATAATTACATAGTTACACCATAATAATGACTGTTTTAAATATTATCATTGCCTTATAGTATTATTATTCACAAATTATTGTTTTTTTTTTTTTTTTAGGGCATCACTTGATATATCTGTAATATTTACTATTAATAAAGTTTTATTAATCCAATGTATCTTACTTAATACATTCAGATAATTTTAGTAAAGCATGGTACCAAAAGTTTATTGAAGAATCGTTAGCTACGGAAAATGAAGAAATGGATGTAACAAAAAAAAAAAACAAAACAAAACAAAACAAAAGCAACGATAGTGATTCAGATGAGAGTGATAATAAAGGTAAATTAATTTTCATATTATAATTATTATTTTATTGAATTTATGATAATGCTATTTTTTTAACTGTCCATGTTATATATAATGTTTAGACAATAGTGGTTTTTATATTGTGGAAAAGTCTAAAAGTCCATGTGTTAACTTACAAACAGTAAACACATGCCCATCTATATCATCTGTATATAATATGCTACCATAAAATATTCTCACACAAATAGATGATTATTCCTAAAATTTAGAGGCAACAACATCAAATTCATCAATGACCCATTCAAACACTACTGTTTTGGAATTACAGGTAATTATTATAGGTTCTCATTAAAATGTTGTTGTTCTGGAAAACATTTTTGATAAAATATTGATATTTCAACTAGGTATTTACTTATGTAGGTAATTATTTAGATATATAATATTTGATTTTCATTAATGATAATTGATAAATTATCTAGACTATCAAGTTACCTATCTATAGGTATTTTAACTTCAACTTGATAGAATTTATTACTTATTTATGTTTATAACCTAACCTAACCTAGGTCTATTATGGGTTAATAATATCTTTTATAATAAAATAACATAAATTATTTTTTTTTTTTTTTTTTTTTTTTTTTAATACACCCGCGGCAACTTAGGCCATTGGGGATGGATTAGGTTTTTAATCGGTTATTACTGTAAGGTTGGGAACGGTAGGGAGAAACACGTGTGTGTGTTGTGGCAGAATTTCTAATGGGGCACCCGTAGGTTTCTGCCATGCCCCGGGGTGGGGGATGGCGGCACTTATTCTCCGGACACCGTGACTTGCCCGAAGAAAAATGCCACCCGGTGACCGCGGATCGAACCAGCGACCGGCTGCGCCGCAACCGACGCCTTAGACCACACGGCCACCTCGTCCCCCCATAAATTATTGTTTTTCAGCCTAATATAAATACCAGTCACTTCCCCATGACTACAAGTTCTTATACTCATGGTAATAATATTACATTAAATTATTATATAATCATATTATAGGTATTATTTCTTTTTAGTAATTTATTATTTGACTATTAGGAATATTAATAGGTTTTAATGATTTAAACCCAAAGTTAATTGAAGTTCCGAATAACTTATATACCTAGAGAAAATATTGCTACTAATCTTATGCTTAATTGTATGATGATAAAAGTTGAAGGAATTGAAGCGAATCTTAAAAATAAAAATCTGAACACTGATTCTACAATATATCTGGATACACTGAGTTTTTAATACTATTCTCAATTAACAGTACAAATTGCTTCAATCTGATGGAGAATCAAATCCAAAACTCATCAGATTTTATTTCAAAATTGGTTCGATACTCATTTACAATTGCATTTGAATAAATACTAATTTTTTTTATTTAACAAAAGGAATCATTTTTAAAGTCAGTTCCTCCAACTACTAATCCCAAAAACCATTTGAGTAGAGTTTTGGCTTAAGTTTCAACCAATGAATTTTACATCAAGTTCTTGGACAGGTCGTGGGCAGAAAATTAAAATGAAAATTGGACTCTCATTTGATTAAAATCATAAAAAGTAATAACTTAACTATATATACTTAGCCAAATGATGTAATTCATTGAACATTAGACATAAATTACTGAAACTATGTAATTTAATAACTGTCTAAAATATATTATTTAATTTTAAAATCATAAGAAGTCATCAAAGATATTTTAATAAGCTTGTTTACAGAATCTGACTTTGACAAGACAGTATTAGATTGGCTAAGACATGCCAATACTCGACATAGTAGAACACTAAACATTTAATTATTTCCAACCAATGTTATAATATAATTTGTACAATAATATTTTTTTATTTAAATCGGTTACAGACAAAATGTTTTTTTTAAAATAAAAGTACAATTGAAAACAGTTGTTTTGATTTAATCTAATATATTTTAAATAATTGTATGTGAACAACAGTTCAATATAACCAAAAAAAACTCAATTTGAAAAAAATTGTTTTCTGTTATTTTAACTTTAATTTTAATTTTAATTTTTTTACATTTCCATTTTGTTTTAGACTAAAACTAATCTAAAAAAAAAAACATATTGCCTCAATATCAAAGTGTCACTTTAAAAAAACAAAATTTTGAAAAATGAAAAGAAAAGTGTGTTTATCCAAGTAGAAAAACAAAAAATAACGGAAAACATTAATATAGGCAATACAATTATTGCTGATATACCAATTTTCAACAGTAGACATGGTATTTTTGACAACACCTCAGAAATGTTTGGTAACAATCTTCTAAATTTGAAAAGACTTATCTGGTATTTAAACATTAAATGTAACCCAAAATACTTTAAATTCATGTATTGAAGACATATCCAAGAATAGTAATACAAATTTATTGGATTAATTAAGATATTGGGTTTAAGAATATAAAATTTAACATAATAGTTGTAATTCACTCCTTAATATAATGAGGTCAGAAGGATTGAAAGTATCCCAAATATGTGCGTACTATAATGAGAACACCTAAAACACATGAAAATTTTTATATGACTATAATGGTACTTACATTCATTAATATGTTAAAATATAAAAATATGTTAAAACCAGTTTTAGAATTATATCATGATAATATGTAGGCATATCTGACAACAATTTAAAAATAGGGATTAATATTGATGGTTTACCTTTGATAAACAGTTCCAAAAGTCAAATAGGGCTAATTTTAGTTTCTATTTAAAATTTTAAGGAATTACATACTAAAGTTTTTCCTATTAGTATTTCTCACGGTTGCCAATAGCCTCAATCGGTTGAAGAATTTTGTAATCCATTTGTTCAGATATTTTAAAAGTATTAAAAGATGGTTTGTATGTATGTGGAAAATTGTTAAATGTAGAGATATAAAATATAGTTTGTGATGCCCCTGCAAAATCCTTTCTTTTAAATGTAAAGAGTCATAATGCTTATTTTGGGTGCACATCATGTGTGGAGGAACCTATTTACAAAATCATGTATCTTTTCTTAGAACGGAGTCAAAATTAAGAACTGATGAATCTTTTCGCAAACAATTTGATGATGACTATCATAAAGAGGATAATCCGTTACTAAATTTACCAATCAGTATAACTGAAGTAGTACGCCTTGACTATATGCAAAATGTTTGCCTTGGAATGACAAAAAAATTGATAGAACATTGGGTTAGGGGCAAAAAAGACAATAGATTAGCTGACGAAAAAAAAGCAAATAAACAATGAATTAATAAAATTAAGGACATACATGCCTTCTGTATTTGCTCGATTAAGGTCTATTAATGACATTGATAGTTTAAAGCAACAGAATTGAGAAATTTTGTCATGTACACTGGTGCAATTTTCTTGCAAGGTAAATTAAAGAAAGCTGCTTATAATCATTTTATGCTTTTAGTATTTGCTGTTCGTATTTTAGCTTGTGCTGAAATTTGTCAGACGCTCAATGATATAGCTTCTCAATTATTGAAAAAATTTGTTTACTGATTATGCTACCTTATACGGTCAATATTTAATATCCTACAATATTCATAGTTTGATACACCTACCTATGTTTTCAATGATACATGGACCACTTAGGAGTACATTTAGGTATGAGAATTACCTACAATATATAAAGTAATCTTTCAAGTCTACAAAATATTCATTACAGCCTACAGTAAATATTAAATATAATTGTAGAAAAGCAAAAAACTGATAATTCTAAATTTGATCTCTACCCTCAGTTACCCCATTTAAGCAAAGAAATCCATCAACATTCACTATCAGTTTTAGAATTATCTGATACAGTTTATAGAAAATATAGTTTAATAAGAACAAATACAACTATAGATACATTAAAACAAAAAGATTAATACTTTATATTAGATGATATGCATTAGTCTTAATAGTTAATATTTTTAAGTCTAAAGACAATTCTATAACATTTTTTGTTAAAAAATACCTAAATTGTAAAGAATTTTGCAATGGACCTGTTATTTCTACTTTAGTTATTGGTATGTACAAAATTAAAACTGATGAAATATCAGATATATAATGTGTAAATGAAAAAAATTTAAAACAAATGTTTTTGTGTTAGTGTAGGTAATAATTTAGTAATTATGATAACATAATGCCATGAAATAAACATGTGAAAATAAATAAAAAGTATAATTTAAATTAATATTTTGATAATAAAATTAGGTAAATAGATACCTATTAGTTATTATTCACTTAAATATCTAAACTTCTCATATTTGAAATTTGTGTATTTGTATATTAGTATTTAGTTTTTTTTTTTTTATTATTGTTATAATATGTAATGCATTAATACCTATATACTATGATTACCTATCTTATTAAATTAAATTGTTGTCTGTTGGTATTAATATTTAAATTGTTTTGTCCTCCACATTTAACATGTTATGTTTATAATAAATAGGTACATAATATTATGTAACCTATATCCTACATGCAATAAAATAAATATATTATATATTATTGAAACTTGAGAACTTATTTTTTTTTTTGTACATTTTTATCATAATCTATTAAATTATGATTTATTATTTCATAAGCTACCTAATTAATAAAAAATAATATATTGTGCATTGAAAAAGGTATGCAATATTTGTGTCATGTTTAGGCGGTTGGAGGGTACGCTATCAAAAAATAGGTAGCCTCTAGCAGTAGCTGTGCTTGAATTACCTATTTATTTCTTAGATTAAATGGATTATGCTGGACGTACGGAGGTAGGTACCTAAATTTGCCATGTTATGTATTTCATGTTTGTAAGATGGTGGACTACAAATACAGTTATTATTGTATAGGT
>NC_065533.1:59468294-59559497 GCF_020184175.1 Aphis gossypii
CATAAAACGGAATGTATCAACGAATTTTATACTAAATCTCGGAGCAACCTCTTTACTAAAAGATATATATTTTTCTACAGAACTTGGAATAACATGTATATTCTATCATCAAAACCAAGTTCTCGAATTATAAAGTGACTATCGTATGATAAGTTATGAAAAAAAATTGGAACAAATGATGGGTGGTTATTTCAAAATTACATTTAAAACAAATACATTGTCTATATTACCAGTAATATGACAGTGATCTCTAACTTTATATAATTCATTTTCTTCAAAAGATAATCAACATATTTTACAAACCTTTGCTATTTGAAATCTCTTTTTCCTCCTTTTCAGTCAACGTAATCATTGGTACATTAATTTGATAAATATCATATTTTTTTTGAAATATCAATCATATTTTCCATAAAATTTTTTGCCGCATCAATACCTCTATAAATTATTATGTTTGTTGGATTTTTAAACTGTTGCATTAACTTTTCTGTGATAATATTATAGTCAACTTTTACATAAAATGCATAACTCATAATTTCATGTAAATGTGTGATATAAGTTTTACTAGTTTTAGTGAATTCATTTGTCTGTTTAGGTTTTAAATTACATTCAAAGTCAGCATAAATAACAAATGGTATTCTAGAAGTTTTTTTATAACTTTTAAAAAATATGAATTTATTTTCTTTCCTTCTTCAAACATTATCGGTCTTCCTAATTTATTCTTACTACACATTTTTTTATGTTCAGTTAATCCTGTTTCACCCCAAAGTTTACTTTTAATGGTTTATTTCAAAAGTTGTAAAAACACCTCTACAAATAATTAATTTAGAACAATTTTTAGTTTTCTGACTTCTAATAAATCTTGAAAAATCTTTAATATAACAATAATGTGATGTTATATGATTATTGACAAAAATAGATCAAAATGATTTTTTTCTTCTTTATTATTTATAAATAGAGGGAAAATAGTACCTTTATTATTTAAACTATAAACATTAACTGAAACAATTTAAACGTTCAAATTTTTTAATTTGATTTATTGGTGTTGGGAAATCAATACATTTAAAATCTAACCCACTCTTTTTTTCAAGAAAATCAAAATATTTTGGTTAAATCGTGATTTATTAGAACGCTTATCATATTTGGTTAGTATAGAATATTTAAAACAGTATTTATACTTATTTTTAACGTTTATAATAGCCTTTTTTCTCGTATAAATTTAGGTAAATCTAAATATGCACCTCCTTTTAATGGATTTACTAAATTGATTCTCAACTGTAACCCATCTTTTGAAACAAGTGTCCATCCTGAACCTTTAGCAATAAATTCAGATTCTTCAGCTAATATTTTATCAAACTTTGTGTTTAACAAACTAGCGAAATCGGATGAATTACATGCTAAAACATTCGAAGTTTTAAAAGCCACATCTTGTTTATCATGTGTTATAGGACGTGTGTAAGTAGCGTCAACGTGTAAATTAAATTTGATCGACGTTTTAATACACGATTGTCTTAACTTTAAAATTAACTCATGTAAAATATAGTTAAAAAATAATTGTAATCTATATAATTTTCACAGTTCTTAATTATGAAAGTTTTTGAACCTTTTCTAAATCTTTCTATTTCAATAAGTCCACTTCCAATCGTGTTCATACGCTGTTTTTTTGTTATATTTCTGTTCATAATGAGACTGAAATAATAAAAAAACACATTAATTTATATATATATATATATAAATGTATGTTTTTTTTTTGTTTTACATTTTAAAAAAAAATAATAATAATAAAATTCTTAAATAAACAATGAGTACTTAGTTTTTTTTAAAAAAAAAATCATTTTAGATTCAAACAAAAAGATTCTGTTAATAAATTTAGATCATCCAATAATGTACAATAATCGCTATGCAGATGATAAGCTAACGTCTGTTTTCGAAATCTAACATAACCATACAAATCATAATATTTATTAACAAGTAATATTTCATTTCTCAAATTTATTATATTCTCTTTTAAGATTTTTATTTTTTTTATATCTTGTAAAAGTGTTTTAGCTAAGTATATTTTCATATCTTAATATTTTAATTTTTCTTTTGATTAAAATTATAGTTTTTCTTTGTTCATGTTTACTTTGTACTTCCTTCTCATCATTATCATCGATTTCTTCATCCAATCGATGAATTTCAATTAAGATATGGTTAAGTAAATCCATTTTCTAAAAAAAAACATTTTTTTTTTTTTTATGTTTTGGAAAAGCTATTATGAACAAAGTAATAATACTCTATATAAGTAGGTGTATAAAAAAAAGAAAAAATGGAAAATAGATTAAGAAATAATATAAATCAGGTTAAAAAAAAATAGATTTATTTAAACAAATTTATTTATTAAATCTTCTAGTTGATTATTCAAAATCGTGGAACGATAACGTATACGTCTATTACTTTTTTCATTAACAAACATGTAAAACAAACTCTATTATATTTAAATAAGTAAATTTTTGTTTAGCAATAATTCATAAAATATATAAATCAATCATACTTTAATTATAAATAAGTAAAACTAACTCTATATATATATATAAATATAATATATATATATATATATAATATATATATTATATATATTAAATAAGTAAATTCTTGTTAAGTATATTATACTATTTTTTTTTTTAAAAAAATAAAACATAATTTATAATTATTTATATCAACTTAACTCTGAAAGAAAAAGCTAGTAACTATTTTTTGTTTATATATATATATATACCACAGAATATATTCCGTGTACATACCGTACATTTACTATAACTAAGCTAATTATAACAAAAAAATAATAATAACTAAAATTAAGTGTATAAGACGTAACAACACAAAATATTGTTTACGATGTATCTGTGTATATGTGGTTTGGAAAAAAAAAATGTGAAGATATAAAATTAAACATATTATTATTATTATAATAAATGACATACTTTTAAATGTTGTACTACACACTAATCTTTTTGAACTATTCAAAATGTTTCGTACTATACTAAATTTTAGGGCTGGTACAAATTACATATTTCATTTCGTTTTTTTTAACGTGGTGTAAAAAAAAAAAAAAAAAATAAAATTAATTTATTTATATAACGCAAATACATGTTATATTTTTGATACAAATTACATATGTATTTAAATGAACCTATTTGTGGTGTAAATTATGTAAAATACCATTATTAAATGGAATCATTTTTTATAGTGGAAAATTATAATAGTAAATATTTAATTTAAAGCTAGTTAATAGTAGTAAAGTAATAGTACTTACATTTCTGTTAGCGTGGAGATGCTTGAAAAAAAAATATACTGGCTTCTAGTTGTAGTGAACGGTCTTGGTGAAGATGGTTCAGCACGATTTAACGACGAAGTCCACTTTGTCGTATGTGTAAGAAGTTTGAATTTAAAGTTATTTATTCACTGAATATAATAAAAGCAAGCTCGATGTATTGTTAAGTATAGAACAATGTCATCGGTCTATGCGTGAGTGAAGCTTAACTTTGTCTAATTCTTAATACTACCACAACCCATTTTATATTAAACTATTTGGGAGTAGTCCCCAAAAATATACGTACGTGTCATGGTAAACAGGAAATTCGACTATACGTTTCTATTTCATATTTTACTATAACCAATTATTTAAATACATATTTTTTAATCTTTAAAATATATATATATATATATATATATATATATAAACGATTATTAAAACTATGTTCGTAATCCAATTATTTAATATATTAATATTCATTATTCTAAATCTAACCAACTAATGTAATATGCCGGATTTCTACATAGTGTTTCTACTGAACTAGCTGTATGTCTAATTCTTAATACTACCACAACCGCTTTTATATTAAACTATTTGGACGGCGTAGTCTCCAAAATATACGTACGTTTCTATTTCATGTTTACTAAAACCAATTATTTAATTTTAATCTTACCTTGCTAAATTTACGTACCTTGCTAAGTTTTATATAACCTTTCAAATCTGACATAGAAATGTAGAAGTCAATTACATTCTTTTAGATACAAATCGCACTTGTTATTACATTTATTTTTTCGAATATGAAAAGACGTACCTTTCAAATTTTATTCTAGTTAGTGTTTTAGCTGAACTGATTATTTTAGACTTAAGAGGAGGAGTAGAAGTGGTTACATATATAAGAGACTCATCGATACAGTATATTCAGTATACTTCAACAGATTTTACAATCTAGACTTTTTTTAATAAAATTAATTTAATTTTGAAAAAATGTCCTGCTACTCATTTAAAAGCGATGACGAGGAGAGTCGGTTGTATTTTCCGAAGTAAGTAAAAAAAACATTTTTTTTTCTTTTTTTATCACAATATAATACATAATTATTTTAATTAAAAGACATTTTTTTTTTATTAAATATTTTATGAAAAATTGATTTTGTAAACCGTCATCAGCTTATCGTCTATTTTAATTATAGGATAATATTGCAACAACATCTCAAAAAAAGGTACATCGAAAAGGTTAGCTGTAAAACCGGAGAAGAAACCGGTATCGAAAAAGACGAAAAAGGTGAGTTATATAAATTTATGACATACTACGAAAAAGTAAAAAAAAAAAAAATATAATTTAATATTATTTTATAGAGCACTGCTATTTGTTATACAGACAAAATATTAGATTTAATAACAGATCCAACTATACCAACCGATGCAAAGAACACCTTGAATAAAAAAAGGATGATTGTTCATTAACGGTTAAGACACCTGTAGACAATACGGCTGTAGATTACTGGACTATAGCACTATAAATGTGCTAAAATTGCTAATGTTGCTCTGCAAGATAGGTAATAATAATAATAATAATATATATATATATATTTAACTAAAGTGAAATATTTATAATAAAATTTAATTTAACCTAATCTAACTTTTTTAGATGGAAGCATGCTGAATGCTCACTCAAAATATCTTTAACAGGACAGCAGATGATTTAACTACAGCCAAAGAAATGGTGACGCTCATTCAATCTGTTTTCGACAAAACGATGCCACATCCCGCCAAGAAGCTTCTCAGACACAAACCAAAAAAAATAAACTTATAAAATGTATGTAATAGGATATGGTGTTGGATTAATTTTATTTAATAAAAAAAAAATTTTTATATTTATATTTATTTTTTATTATTTAGATAAAAAAAAAATAATAATTATTCATTTATAGGTTAAAATAAAAAAAAAAAAAATAAAAAAAAAAAAAAAGTATGCAAGTGGTATTAATTTCACATTTTTTTTTTTTTTTTTAACAAGAACGATAAATTAAAATAAATTAAGAAACTTTTTTTTATATTACATCACTAAATCTTGTAATATCATGTTCGACAATGAATTAAAATGAAATTGTAATAACTCGTACATAAATGAACAATCTTCACTTTGTATATTGCTGTAGCTGAAATCATAATTTTGAATATATTGATTTGTAAATTCGTTTCGTTGACAAGATGATGGTAACCCATTTACGTCAGACTTAATTAACGTATAAGCTGTATCAAACGTTTTTTGGTATGATTCCAATTTTTCTGTTTTTCAACAATATACAAGTCAATACAATGTTGTAATTGTTTCAAACGATGAAGATCAATATGAGATAATGTTATATAATTATCATTAGAATATAAAACTATAGTTGATTGGTTTACATTAACAGAGTAGAAAAAATTATCAGCTATCTTAACACGTTTACAACGAGTATGCAAATTTTCGATAATTGTATTAAAATTGTTTTCGCACATTAACTTACACCACTGATCAAGATCTAACGTTACAACTTTTTTAGTTAATTTACATTCTAATAATATAATAATTGAAATTTGCTTATTAACTAAAAGTCCAACGGTTACACTTTTCTTACTAAAAGGACGAATATCGAACACAGATTTTGATACAACGATTGATGGATTCATATTGATAAAATAAAAAAAAACAGTAAACAGTATTTTTTTTCTAGAAATATGAATATGATCACTAGACAGCTTAGCTCAAACTAACAAGTTTTGTTTATCCATACATGTTATATACTAAACAAATGTAAGGTTACAAAAGAAAAAAAAATAAAAAAAAATGTGAACGTATAGTGTCTAGTTGGATAAACAGTAAAGAGTTATTATACTTACCTACCTAATTCGATAGAACCTGAAATTTTTTAAAAATCATTAAATATTAAATTTAAATTAGACGCGTTATCCACTAGGCTATACGTTCACGAGGTATTAAATAAGTTATTAACACATTTAGTTAATTAAGTTTATTAAATTCAGATTTTTTTTATTGAAATATAGAAGTTAAATGAACTAAACAACAGTATCATATGACCTTGATCCACAATCACAATCACAAATATCGATAATCTTACCATATTTTTCTACTACATTTTCAACAAACTGATTTCTTTTGATAATAATACAAAAACACATTTCGGATTCCATCTTGAATGTTCAATCCATGGATTATCTTCTTTTTCCCAACGATGCAATATAATACCGCAGCAAAAACATTCAACAATATCTTTTTCCCCTGAATATATATAAACCGCTTTCAGCTAATGAGTATTTATCTTGAGATGAAGTCAACGGAAATAAATTGAATGTTTTCAATCTTGATATAAATGTAGTGAATTCTGGATATGTAGGATATGCATTGTTTCGTACTAACGAAACAAGTGAACAAAAACTGTTGTAATTTGTTGAAAATTCATTTTTTATAAAAAAAAAAAAAAAAAAACTTAAATGAATTAAACTTGATTAAAACTAACAGAACCTGATTGAACGATGGTTGAATATTAACTGAACTGTCTGAACTGAAATGAATTCAATAAAACGACTTTTATCTATAATTTATTAAAAAAAAAAAGAAATTATTGTGTAACCTGAATGTTTAACTTACAAGGGAAATAAATAGTGTTGAAGTGTGTATACACTGTTTAAACTTTATGTGTAACAGGGGAAAAAATAATTGGTTAAAGGCGGAAACTATACCTTAAATTTTAAAAATCTCCGCAGTCAAAAGTGCGCAGAAAACATTATGGTTTTTGAGAATCAGTGTTTTTTACTAGTACAGCGGAGAAAAAAAAAGTTTGAGGGGAAAAATCCCCCTTAAAATTTTACAATCTCCGCAGTCAAAAGTGCGCAGAACATACATTATGGTTTTTGAAAATCAGTTTTTTTTACTGGTACAGCGGAGAAAAAAAAAGTTTGAGGGGGGAAAATCCACCTAAAAATTTTAAAATCACCGCAGTCAAAAGTGCGCAGAACATACAAATGTATACTACTATGGTACTTTAATCTTGTATTTAAATTAAAATTTTAAATACCCTTAATTGGTTTTTTCCAAATAATCGATTACGTATTGTTTTTATTAAATGAGGTGGATCAGAAAATACAAGTATCTTTCTAGATGAGTCAAATTGATTCTCAAAATAGTTCTTAAAATCATCCTCATTAGTACTTATTCCCAGTAACTTCCACATAGTACGATTTGTTGTAGCTCCATCATTTGTTAAACCAACTACTTTACCACCAATATTTTCTAACACTAATATAGATTTAGTAACTAATTTTGCCAGATCAGCACCTATAAAATTAAAATAAATCATGTATTATAATATCAATTAATATTTATTTTTATTAATTCATTGTTACCTTTGACTGAACCTTTGGAAGCAAATACTGCTATAGGCTGAGTAAAGTTGTAAGCCAGGCTTTGCCACATCAGCACTAAACCATGGTTTGCTTTTTCAGAACTAGCAATTTTATGATTTATTTCATTTCCGAAATCTTCCAATCCAGTATATGCTAAAGTTCTGGTATTAACATTTATGCTTTCTCTTAAAAAAATTTCGTCTAAAGAAAGTATTCCAACTTTTTGACCATCAGACTTCTTCGAAAAATTTTTTTTCAACAATTTAAAAAAGTTAGGATCAAATCCACAACCAACTTTAACAGCTAAAAGGTTTTTTCTTATAGTATTAACACACGGCAAAGGTAATATTTTTTGGTCTCTCAAAAACCTGTATCCACTTGGTGACCTAATTAAAATTAAATAAAAATGTCCTTAGCTTACCAACTTTATGGCAAAAAGAATTATTAGTTATTACAAAATAGTACTTATTATTACAAACCTGATTTAAAGTAAAAGACATAGAATCATCCAATTTTCATATATTTCTTATTTTTAGCATTTTTCAACCTTGCTGCTGAAAATATTTCTTGAATGAGTCAGATTGACACTTAGAAATTCCAGCATTTACTAATATTTCTGAAAGCTTTGAATCATTCATTTTTTTCATTTCATTTTTACAGTTGATTAAGCTTTGCTGTAATTTATTTATTTATTTTTTTTGCCCTGCAACACTTCTTCGATAATATTTTTTTGACTTTTTGAATATTATTTAGAGTTTTTTTCTTATTGGGGGAAAAAAAAGTTCTAGTACATTTTCCAGTTGAGAATCGTGTTGCCTTCTTTTTAATACAAAACAGAAGCCGTCTGCACCATACACACATATCACTAAACCAATTATATAGCATAAGTTTTGGTTATAAATTATAACTTATATTTGATATTCTTATTAATATTTTATGATAATTACAAAATGTAGTATTTTTAAATTAAAGTTACCTTTCATTGTCTCGTAAGATGTTTAAGCAGTTGATATGATGCCATTGGCCACAGCTATCTGCATACTGTTTGTTTCCAGACACTAAATTTATATTGGATAACTAATTAGAAGATATTGCTCCAGTAATTTTTTTTTTTTTTTTATCAAATTTAGTGATATTTTCCAGATCTTGTAAAGAGTTAAGTAAATTATTAGAAGATATCCCAATGTCAGATAATGTACTTTTTTCCATAAATATATGATATAATAGTTAAATCTATAAAATGAATTAAAAATTAAATTATATAATTTATTAAAATTACTACTGCAAAATGTATTTTATTTTACCTTCAACTAATACAAGTTGTTTTTCAATAAACTTCATATAATTTTTTGAAAAAGATCTTAATTTTTAAAATGAAATTGCTTTTTTAACAGTAGTACTTTGATTTTCAAATACATCATCTATATCAATAAACCATTTTAGTGGTACTTTAACTTGTTCATTTAAAACAGTATAAAACAGTGTTTTGGTATGTAATACGGGTGCTAAATTGTCACTGCTGAAATTGCCAAGCTGGAAATAAAAATAATATGCTATTAATTACCACATTAACAAAAATGTTACCAAATTATTCATTCAAATTATAAAATATACTTTATTTTTTGTTTACTGAGAAACTGAACTATAGCAATGGTCATGTTTTATGCTGAAGTCCTTATAGTTTATGACCTAGAAAAATTATAACAAAAATCACAAGCTTATTAATTGTTGTCCTAAAATAATATAATATTACTGATAATTGATTATGTGTAGATTCATTCAATATTAGTTTTTATTTGCTGGGAAAGGAATGGCACCTTGTCGTAGTTTTGGTATTTTCATACAAATCTATAATTTACATTTAATATATACAAACAATGTTAGGTATTTCAGTAGTTAAGTAACTTTATATTTACATTTATATTATATACTTACAGAATATTTTGAAAGTCCTTGTCCTGAAACCCAAGTTTTAATTATATCAGTTTCATGAAAATGTGCAGCACATACTCGAGATCTGCTTTTAAGAAAAATACCAAGATTTTCTTCCCATTGTTTTTTTTAAGTTTTCATTTTTAGGCACACCAAAAGTTGATTTCTCTTTATCAGCAGCACAATTAGGGACACAACACTTCATTTCGATCATATAAATTGTCAATAAAATTTGATGAAATATAATTTCATAGATAAATACGGACGTAAAAAACGTTGAAAAAATCGTATTTATTTTTAATCCTGTATAATATACATCATCGAAGGATCACGCAAGACAACAGAGAACGTCAAACATTGGTGGATGTATATTTTGAAAGAATGGTTAGGTCATAAGTTATATTTACATTACTTGCAAGATATGTTAGTGCTATTAACTTGAAATTTATATTATTTTATATTACAATTCTTAATAAACAATAAACTCGATAAAAATAATCATGTTTTTGTATAAAATGTTATCATTTTTTTAATTATGGCTTTTTATTACAATTGATAACATTTTATTTAGGTCAGTAATCACATTAGAAAGTTTTACTTGCCTAATAATGTAATAAAAAATATAGGTAGTCTGTTCAGCATAGTATTATATAGCTTTTTTCATAACTATTTAGAACAAATACCTTTTTCACATATTAAAATAAACAAATTAAAAGTGTTATATAGTTAGTTATTAACAAAGGAACTATAGTTGTTGATTAGTAATTAAAAAGATATCACAAAAACTTCTTTAGGTTAATAGTAATAATAAAAATATAACAGTACTATCAAACTCCCGCATTAGTCATTTTTGTATTGTATATTCCACCATGTCACCAATTTTCTTATCAAGATCAAATCTAAGAATTTCGGTTTTCAATTTTTCTTGAACCAATTTTTCTTTTTCAGCTTCCAACTTAACTTTTTCATATTCAAGTTGGATTTCCAAGATTTGAATAGAAATAGCATGCTCTTTAGTAGCTTCTTGGGTTGCTGATGTTAAAGTACACCATTTAGCTTCTACTAAGGCTTCTGTTTGAGGTCGCCTAAGTACTGGCCTCCTTCTAGAAGTATCTGCTACAACTGACTGACGAAGCGTTTGATCTGCATTTTTTGTTAAATTTAAATTTAATTTGGTATTCCCAGAGTTCTCGTTTGAAGAAATAAATTGCATTTGTTGATGGGATACAGATGGCAGGTCAAACATATCATCTTCGTTATTGATGACTTTTGCACTCACTTCCAAGTTGTGACATGTTCAAAGAGCAGGAGCAGGAGGAGCCTTCAGCATGCTAGGATTATAGTGAGACCAGTCATTGACAGCATTTCTCTCCTACAATATTAAAAAATACAAACTTTTTTTAAGTAAATCATTGATTAATTATACAATATATATAATATATATATATATATATATATATAATATATATATTTATTTATATATAATATACAGTATATTTAATCAATGATTTACTTAAAAAAAAAATTGTATTTTTAAATACAAATATATATAATATATAGTATATTTAATCAATGAGTAAATAAAATAATTAAGAATAAGTGTAGATAATGTCATAGGCCACACACATTTATAACATAGAACAAAATTAACCAAGCAGAAGTGGAGAACTACAATATGGAGGTAAAGAGATGTGCATACTATGCAAAACTAGTAGGTACAACTGTGATGATACCTATCTAATTTGTCATAATATTAGGTATCATCTATTTTCTTATATTAGACAAAGCAATAGAACAAAAAAAAAAAAAAAATAGGTAAAAATTAAAACATAATATTACCATGCTAGATAAATCTCCTACATCTTGGTCCTCAATGATGTTATCTTCATCTCTATCCACTATAGTTACAAAACTTACATCTTCTAAGTTGTAACAAATAATGTTAAAAGTGATGTAAGTGATTGGAATTCTATAATTATATACTAATACTATACTAAAGTGAACATTGTAATCACAAATATTTTATTTATGTAATAAATTGTTACCCATCTACATTTTTACATTTAACAATAAATTTAAATAAATATTAATACCTATACATAATAGTAGTAATAATAATAATAGTATTAATAATAATATATTAATATATTATATTTATATTAAATATTAATGCAGTACATACTTGGTGTTGTAATTTCTAGGTGGTGTAGTAACCAGTGATGGTTGCTACACGCTTCTTTTTCGACGAATGCACGTTCCGTCGTAGGTTGGAGAGATGAGGTATATAAGTTAACAATAGATTAATAAGATAATTGATACGTTTATTAACTTGTTAAAACAATAAATGAAAAGGCTTTCGTTAGCGTAAGCACAAGTACTTAACTACCGGAGAGCAAGTGACAACACTGACTAAGTCTAACTGACTCTTAACTAACTCTAATTAAATCTATGATGAGGACTCATATTTATATGGATCATGCCGTGATGGAGAATCGGATGATCTACGTCTATGAAGTGGCGTGATGTGTTTAATCCAATCAGGAAACGGCATCAGTGGTCCGACTCGGTGGCGTGATATAGTTGTAGGCCACTGGACTTTAGAACTACGTTTTTATACTAAAAACGTCGGTTTACTACAGTGGTCACTATCAAACTCGTTTGATAATGCCTCCACTTGAGGCCGAATAAGGGTTATGACTCTTGAGATGATTGGGTCTTGTAAAATTCTATTAGCTTTACCGCCACCTATATACAATACATATTGTACTAGAACGTTCATAAACTAAAATACAATTATTTTCCACATTGTTACCTGTTGCATATAAGTTGTTGTGCTGTAACGCAATTACTATTTTGGCCATGGTCTTCCAATGTTCGGTTTTGGTTCGGCTGCTGATGGCATCTGTTTTTTTGTTTTCAACTACCGCGTAGTTTTGTTCAACCAGATCTACTAATAGTTCCTTCTACGCGACTTGGTAAAGAGGTTCTCTTTTTTTTGCGTTTGTTTATTGTTTCCATTTTCCAAGTCGCGAAATGCAAAAAGTGAAAACCACACCACGGGACACGAGTACACAAGTAAAACTTTGTTATAAATTGAATTCGAATTTCAATTATTTATTAACTTATTTCATTATCACCTTATCAGTACTGATTACTGACCAAATGGTCGCTGTGATTGTAGTTTATCAGCTAATCTTCGATTATCAAAAACGCGTTTATTGAAAACACGCGATTACCTTGGTGAAACCCAAATATTTTAAAACTGAGATTAATTTTTCGATTATGACAAACGAAGTTTCCCATAAACGGAGTTCATTGGTTTTTGGTGAAAGCGGCCCTAAAGTATCGTCGATAATAAAAGAAACCATTGGCCCCATTAAATTGTTTCTTATCATACTTCGTTGAGCAACCATACTATCTATAATCGTGCTAGTAACCGTGGTTCGGATTTGACCGGCCGACACTGATCCAATTAACATATAATTAACGGCAGATATTAATGTAAAGTACACCGGCCAAACATATTATTATAACATTTATGTAACTCTTATATAATAACGCTGTCCGGTGTATAACCCGCCCGGCCACGGCCATTTACTCCTTTACTCTATTTTCTTCGCTCCACCGGACAACATGCCTGAGTAGGAAAATCCTCAAATCACCGAGTGCGTCTCCGGGACGGTACTCAATGGCATTTACAAAAATGGTTAGATTAGGTAATTTTATTATTTTATTTACAAACACCCACATTTTGGCCTGTGATTTACTATTATTATTATTTATCTATAGGGAACGGATTTTATTGTAAATACATATTTTTATTGAAATGAGATATTTTTAATCTGATAAAAAATGTGTACGATTTAGATCGTTCTAATTAAAATAACCCCAAATTTATTTTACATATTTTTACATATTTTGGTATAAATACATATTTTTACATATTTGGTAAATAAGTAAATATTTTGTAAATATTTTAGTAATTTTTGATTTTTTCATCGATTTTTGACGACCTAACATTATCTCATCGACCACCAAATATTATACGTTATCTAAATTGCATTTAAGTACTTATTTTCGGCACACCGCATGCCACTATATACATTAGATTTAGTTCATTATTTGTCGATCTTGGAAATGCCGGACGATGTAAGTATAAAAAAAAGTGGTATAATACGATAAACATTATCTACATTATATAAATGGACTTACGTACTTTATACACCGTGGAGAAGTGGGTAGATAACGTGTTTATTCAATGTTATGGTTTCACTTTTCAGTCTTCGGTGTATGTCTAGTTACTGATCTAGTGTAATTATTTGCATCGTAGATGTTTTTTTCTTTGTACTTACATCGAAATTTTGTTGTTTTTTTGTAAAATTGTTTAAAATGCCTAAAGTTGCAAGTTCAATCAATAATAAAGTAGCCGCATATTTAAAAGAATTTCCAAATGAAACATTTCAAAGCGATGGTAAAGTTTTATATTATAAATGTTGTGAAAAGTCGGTATCAATAGGCCAGCGCTTTCAAGTAAGTCAACATATTTCTACCACCAAACACAAACAAAATAAATTTAAGCAACAATTTTTAACCTCTTCTGATGATCATTCGTCAACATTTCATACTGATTTATGCCGAGCATTTATTCGTGCTGACACTCCAATTTTTAAACTAAAAAATCCAGCATTGAAGGATTTTCTAGAAAAATATACGTTCATTTAGTCAATATAAAAACATTTTATGTCCAAACCGCTGCCATTTTACATTTATAAATCTTAGAAAATATGTAGTTTCACGTTGTTTTAAGAATTAGATCAGAGATACATTTTTTATGTATATTATATTGTTTTTTGTATTCATTTTTTTGTTAAGCGGTTATTACATATTTTAATATTTTTTTTTACATATTTCATTAAAAAAAAGTACATTATTTAAAGGGAAAATATAAATAAAATATATCTATTTTAAATTGTATGTCAACATGCAATATACAACGATTTCATGCATTATCTGTTAAGAACTGTATTATGATAACCAGATAACATCTTAAACATGAAGATTAGAGATAGAGATTAGATATCTAATGTTCATGATCTTAAATCAAATATCAATGTTCGCCGTTGGTGGTTACTGATTAGTATTCTCTTATTAGTCTTATCTATCGTGGACTGTGGTCATCATCTGTATGTTCAGTGTTACTGATGAGAGCTTTACTCAATTGAAATTTTATGTGCGGACACTAGTTTTTGTCACAATTAAGATATCACAAAACATTCAAAATAAAATTACAAAATTTTTTACCAGTGTGCCTAGTTCTAAGTGTTTGGATAGTACTTGTACAAGTTACAATAATGACATTGAATCCAACAATAATTGTATACAAGAC
Source organism: Aphis gossypii (assembly GCF_020184175.1). Lineage (NCBI taxonomy): Eukaryota > Metazoa > Arthropoda > Insecta > Hemiptera > Aphididae > Aphis > Aphis gossypii. The sequence continues at coordinate 59,483,309 of NC_065533.1, forward strand.
GTTGATCAACTGGAATCGGATACAATCCAAAATAATGTAAGTATATACTACACAGTACACACACGCACATGTAAATTGCTTGATATACTGTGAATGCTGCTCTATGCCTGTTATTTATTTAAGTTGGAATGTGCTGTAAACGTAGAGCCATCAGTCCCGAAAAATGATATCGGAATGTTTATAGGTAGAAACTTATCTGATATTGAAAAACATATAGTGAGTATATCATGATTTTGTATTTTATAATTAAGTAGGCATTATTTTACTTTTATTTTACTTAAATAATTAATATTTTAGGTGTTGACAAACTTATTGTTTCTACCATTTAATTACTTATATCCATTACTTGAACAACATGCCAAAAGAAAAATCAAATTTCAACATCATTGGTTAGAGAAATTTAATTGGTTATGTTATTTTGAGAAACTCAAAGATGCATTTTGCAAATATTGTGCTGTTTTTGCTAAAAGTGATGGTATTGGATCTCAGACTTTGGGCAGCCTTATAACAACTGCTTGTAAAAAATGGAAAAACGCTTTAAAAGTATTTTGTTGAAATGCTTGGCTGTTATTTGCTTATTTTATTCATTTTTAACAATTTTTTTTTATTTATGTTTTAAATTAAATAATAATTTGAAGGTGTTTGAAAATCACAGTAATAATGATTATCATAAAACTTCTGTCTTAAAAGGTGAACATTTCATAAAATCATTTTCATGTAACAAACCAAACATTGTTGAGATTTTGGATAATGAAAGGTATACAAATTTTGTATTAATTAATAAATTAATATATCCATGTACTTACGCACATGCAACTTAATACTTAGAATGAAACAAAAAAAACAAAACAGATTGAACCTCACTCCAATTATCATGTTTTGCGGAAAACAGGAACTTGCCCTACGTGACCATAAAGACTCTGGTCCAGATATCTAATATAAACTCTGGTTTATTAGTTATTATTTTCATATGGTTTACCTTTATTTAAATTTTTACAAAAAGTTGATATCGATCTAAAAGAAGCGGTAGATCTTGCTGAAGCCAGTATTACTACCATACAATCTTTGCGTGAAAATATAGGTGAAGAGTTCAATAAATTATTCAGAGAAGCTGAGGTAAAGATCAAAAATAAATGTGATACTTATTTACGATTACATGCACTTGTTATTTTAGAACATGGCCGATGTATTAGATATCAGCATATCGATGAAACACTTAAATAAACGATGTACAAATCGCCCCAATCCTTGTATCAATGATCCCTAAAAATACTACCGTGTAACGATAGCTATATCATACATCAACTCATTTGTTCAACAACTAAATGAGCGATTTTTGTATCACAAAAATATTTTTAAAGGTTAGTTATTTCATTTTTATTTATAATATACAATATAATTAATATTTATTTTATAGGATTTAATAGTTTGTTTCCTGGTTTATATTCTGATGACTCTGGAGAAATCATACAGTTTTATCTTGATACTAATGAACAAACTGTTTTATCAGAAGTACATTTGTGGCATGCTATATTAAAAAAAAAATTTAGAACATCCAAAAAATGTTTTGGAAGCATTGAGGCTGTGCAAGCAGGAATTACTTCCAAAAATTCATCGGTTGCTGCTCATTTTATGTACTCTACTAGTATCAACAGCAACACCAGAGCGTACATTCTCTTGTTGAAATCGGTTAAATAGTTACCAGCGTAGCACAATGACAGAGGTATTTATTCTTATATTTAATTTAAGATTAAAGGACTGCTTGTTATAATTTTAAAATATTTCTTCTTTTCAGACTCGACTGAATGGTTTGATGATGTTGGCAGTCCACAAAGAAGTGTCACTTACCGCCGACGAAGTTATAAATGAACTAGCTAAAAAAACCAAGAAAATTTAATTTTGTTCTTTGAATAAAAATGTTTTATTTTTGTAATTTATTTTCTGTAGAGTACCTTACCGTGGTCATTTCTAATATTTTTAAAAATAAGATGACAATGCCCAGTGATAAAAAACAAAATGTTCAACCCCCCCTCCTCCCACCATTGAAAACTCCTGAGTACGCCTCTAAACAGTATAGAATATACCTGTGGTGAGAGGTATACACTATACAATATGATTTAAATATAAATTGTCTACAGTAATTTGTTTTTGAAAAACAACACAATAAGAATATGAGTACATGAGAAATTGAGTGAATATCCAATGTTGTAAAAATTTAAAATTTGAATGCTCATAAAAATATGTTTTAACTTTCCGGTAGACATTTTTTATTTGACAAAAGTGATGAAAAATCTTGTATTGAACTTTCAAATCTTGGATTTAAAAAGATACATTTTTATGAATTTCTAACTTAAAATAAATTGCAAATTTTCATGCTTTTTACGTATTACATCAAAATTCAAACTTTCAATGCTTATTAAAAAAAATTGTGACCATAATTTTTTTTTTTAGTTACCATTTTAACATTGTTTTAAAGCAGAGCAACACCCGTTTTTTTTATTTTTTAATACCAGCTTTTTATTATTGACTATTGAGAACTTGAATTAATATAAAATAAATATTAGATAACTAACGTATAATATACTTTTATTGAATGAAATGTGATAATATGTACATATTATTAGGTATCTAAAAAGGGCATGATTACCTACATACATACGTTATAATAAAATAAAATATATAATATAAGTAATGTAAAGTAAAGTAAAGTAAGTTATGTGATATCCTATTATTATTATTATTATTATTATTACTATTATTTGTTTTAACTTTTAAATTAAAATAATTTAAAAATGTTCGTAAATTTGAAGAATTTTGTCAAAAGTAATAAATAATGATAATAATAATACTTCATAAAAATAACTAATTTATTTTTATTTTTCTTGACATTTTTGAAAACTATTGGGAATTTTTACTATCCGAAATGATGATGACAGACATCATAAATAAAATAATAATAATAAGAATAAAAGAACAGACACACATATTATAAATTTAATACAATTATCACTTGGCTCAGCATTCTAATATATTTTAAACAACGATAAAATTGGAATATTTACGTAACATAAGTTTTAGATGAAATTGATATTTTTTTGTAAAATCGAAAAAGGAAAACCCCAGTAACCCACAAAATATGTATAGTTATTTTGAGTAATTTACCTATACTAGGTATAGATATATTGAATTGTAGATGTATCCATTGTTTATACTATTTTTTTTTTTAAATTGTTTAGGTGCTTTTGAGTGGTAGAAGAATTATTTATTTAGCATAGTTTTTTAAATCAATTCAACGTATTAAACATAAGGGTTTCGATTGTTAACATGTTTTTCAAATTACGTTCATTCTCTGCTACTATGGCTATGTCGTCTGATAATCTTATGCAGTGTATTTGTTTACCATTTATTTTTACTCCTTTCAAATATTGCTTTGAACTTTTTAATGTCACTTTCAATAAAAATATAAAACAACAAGGGGGATAGAAAGCAACCTTGCCTTACTCCTCTTTTAACTAATAGATCAATAGTATCAATAGTAATAATATACTATAGAGTAACTAGCAATGTTATAGTCCTAATGGATTGTATTATCAAAATATTAACCATATTGATTGGAATAATAATTATTAACCAAGTCAATAATCCATATAAATTGCAACAAAAATTGTGTAGAGCTGATGTATTAACTGAAATCAAAATGTTTATAAAAAAAGATTGTTGGAATTATAAACAAAACACCGTATATCATGTAGTGTGTAAGTAATATGTTCATACTGTAGTTCAATAGACGCTGACTATACATTTTTATAATACTATAATACATAATATGTCGTGTGAAGTATAATCGGTATACACAGTAAGCCGTCGATTTATATTACGCCTTATAACACTATTGTACATCATTTAATTATACTTAATATTATACTATATATGTCCGTTCTGATTATTATTTACCTTCAACATCTGTATATCTGTTTACTTCAACAATGATAATACGAATTATTTATTATAGTTTTTACATATAATATTAAATGGTGACTAGAAGTACTATTTTCCATAGGACAGTACTCTTTTTTGATGCAAGTCCTAGCGTCATTAAAAATAGTGTCGAGTATATGAAATTGTAATCTTTTTTTGAAAATAATATGAGTTAATACATGTTTATGATTTTTATAATTTGGTATTAATTTATACTTTATGGTTCGAGCTAATGCAATCTAATTGGTTGTTGGCATAGTTAATTTAATTTTTTAATGTTTCCTACACTTTAACAAAGTTTTGTATTAATTTATTCAAATTTTACACTTGGTATTTTACCTTTAAAAAATAATTAAAATATTTATACTTTTGTTTAAGTTTACTTAAATTTCATAGAATTGTTATCATAAGACATAAAGACACACATAAAATGAGTTGATATAATAATTTTAAATAGTTAGTTTTATAGTACCTAGGTAATAACAATAATTCCGGGAGGAAGTAATGCAGGGGAGTGTAACTCTGTACGGTAGATTTGATACTACGTTTAAGACACGTGGCATACCAACATAACTAAACACCTTATATTCCCTTTATACGGCGACACTTCAATATTACACGGATACGTCATCTAATAATTTTATATTTTGAAAATGATCTGTTATTCCGTATTCGGTTCATCGTTCATGTGTATTGCATGTGAACAACACCGACGTCCGACTTTGTAACATTTGTAACACACAGTTTTTTTTAACTTTATTTTTCCGTGCTCCGTTCTGTTATATTGTTTCACTAACTCATATTGTACTATTTGTCTATTTTACATTGCTCCGTGATCGTTTGTTTATTTATTAGTAGTTTTTTAAAAATAATAATAAATAAATATGCCTTCCAACCATTGTATCGTCATTGGTTGTGATATAAAATACAACGATAAGTATACCATACGACATCGTTTTCCTAAGGACGAGGAGACTAGTAGTGTATGGGTACAGAAATCTGGAAACAATAAATTGTTGAACAAATCGGCGATACAGATATTTCAATCTTACGTGATTTGTGAGAAACATTTTGACGCCAGCTGTAAGAGCCCGGGTTTTAAAAACCTTATTCATGTTTCAATTCCTACTCTAAATCTACCAGGTAAAACATTATTCTTCTACTTATCTAATATAATAAATATTTAAGTATTTTGTAAAAGATTAATTATTAATGTAATTCATAGTCAACCATTGTATTATTTCAGTAAAAATGGATGACTTCGGACATTTTTTCACGTTTTTTTGTCAAAAACAGGTGAATATTTTTAATTTAAAATTCTCAAAAAAATTATATAATGTCTAAATATGTCTTCAATTTTATTTAAGTCATTGTAATTAATAATAATTAAACAGAACACATTTTTTTAAAAATTTGAAAGTTGTCCAAAGTCATCCACTTTATAAAACGTGTTAGAGCCGATGTTTCTAAACCAATTTTAATCAAATATTTTGACAATTTGGAAGTTGTTTTACAAGATGTGCCGGCTAGTAATATTTTTAATTATGATCAAACGAATTTTAGTGACGATCCCGGAAAAAAATTAGTAATTGTTAAACGAGGTGTGAAACATCCAGAAATAATAAGGGATTCATCGAAGGCAAGTACTTCGGTTATGTTTTGTGCAGCCGCAGGTGGTAAAATTGTTCCTCCATACACGGTTTATAAATCGACATATTTATATTCAACATGGTTAGAGGGTGGCGTCCCAGGTGCCAGATTTAATCGTAACTCAAGTGGTTGGTTTGACATGAGTATTTTCGAGGACTGGTTCTCTCTTTCGTTTATACCGTTTATTAAAAATTTTAATGGTCCTAATATCAAAATAGCAGATAATTTGGCGAGTCACCTCTCTTTGGAAGTTATTAAATTATGTGAAACTCATAATATTAGATTTGTGTTACTACCGCCAAATGCAACCCACCTTTGTCAGCCATTAGATCTTGCGTTTTTTCGTCCTTTAAAGGGAGCATGGTGAAAAGTATTGGGCGGGTGGAAAAAAAAACAGATGTGTGTTGCCTAAATGTTTATTTCCAGAAATGCTGAAAAAAGCTTTAAACACGGTCGAATCACTCGAATCGAATGTCAAAGCTGGTTTTATGGCAGCTGGAATAGTTCCTTTTAATAAAGACAGTGTGTTATCACGTGTAAAATCCATAGATAATAAAAGAATGGATAGGCCATTCCTATATTAACAACATAGGGGTTGGGTTTGCGGGCCGGAATGTGGATGAGAGCAGACTGCTTTTATATAGTCCTCTCATTTTAGCAAGGGGTATTATCATTTATTTTTATAGCTATATATATATAAATATTGCTGCAATTTTGATATTTTGATAATAGATAAAACCCCTTGTAACCTCAAAGTAAAATAATGTTCTTGCCCGTGCGATAAGGCCTGATGACCTATCCATTCTTTTATTATCTATGGTAAAATCTAGGCCTGAAGACGAAGAACATGAAGAACAGATTAGAAATAGTTCGTGGTCACAAGCATTTGTTGACATTTTACAGGATGTTCGTTTAGATGATAAAATCGTAGGAAAGAAACTAAGAGGAAAGAAAATTGCAATTGAGCCAGGAAAAAGTGTCGGAGTTAAGGATTTTGGAATTACAACTAAAGATGCTGAGGATAGTGAGGAAGATATAGATGATCCCGAACTCGATGAAAACGTACTAATGATGAAAATCAACCGTCAACTAGTTGTACTATAACGATTCAGCCAGAGCGTTCTACCGATTTTGAGATTGATGATTTTATTTTAGTTAGATATGATACAGGTAAAAGTTACCGTAAATATATAGGTCAAGTTATTAGCGTAGACTATCTTCCGTTGAATGTTAATTTTTTGAGAAATTTCAAATAAATTAAAAAAAAATTCAAATCTCTTTATCTACTATATTTGCGTTCCCTACAGTAGCAGACAAAAGTAGGATTAATGTTTTACAGGTAGTTACCAAAGTCAAACTTTTGGCCGTGTTGAAATGTCAAAGATTTGTTCTAGGTATAGATGACTCAAACATAGAATAGATATTTGTTTAATATATTGTAAATATGACATTTGTTTTCATTTAAAAATGTTTTTTTTTAATTTTAATTTTTTAATTGTATGAAGATCATGATTTGAGAAGAATTTAAAAAATTAATCATAAAAAGTGGATGACTTTGGACAACTTTCAACTTTTTAAAAATATGTGTTCTGTTTAATTATTATTAATTATAATGACTTAAATAAAATTATAGACATATTTAGATATTATATAATTTTTTTGAGAATTTTAAATTAAAAATATTCACCTGTTTTTGACAAAAAACGTGAAAAAATGTCCGAAGTCACCCATTTTTACGGTAATAACAGGTACAAATTTAATATTATCACCACTCCCCGCTACACCTAGAATCGATGATATTGAATTCATTTCTATTATAGCTACTGGACTTAACAAATAAAAATCCCAGTTCTGTCTAATTAGTACTGATGTACTAATGTTTACATTTGTATATTCTGCGCACTTTTCACTACAGAGATTTAAAAATTTAAAGGGGGATTTTTCCCCTCAAACTTTTTTTTTCTTCGCTGTAACAGGAAAAAACACTGATTTTCAAAAACCATAAATGTTCTGCGCAATTTGGAGCAGGGAGATTTTTAAAATTTAAGGCGGAGTTTCCCCTTAAGCCAATTATTTTTTCTCTGTAACACATAAAGTTTAAGCAATGTATACACACTTCAACACTATTTATTTTCCGTGTAACACAGGCAGGGTATTCCGCTCAAACCAATATTTTTTTCACTGAATCATAAAAAAGTTTAAGGAATGTATATATACTTAACCCTTTAAAGGGTAGAGGGAAATAATTTCCCATTAAAGAAAAAAAAATGTAATTCGGTATATGTAGAACGGTAATATACAATGTGCATATGGAAAAATCGGTGATTTTTTTCTATATTTAGTCATAACTTTATATTGCATACAACGCCATCTGTTTTCAAAATATAGGCTTACAAGTAGAATAGTGGGAAATTATTTCCCAGTGCCCATTCGGTGCACATCATATTTACTACACTTCAGTTTATTTTTAGTTTATCGTAGTTTGTTGAATGTTCTAGACGAAAATTTAAACATCTGATTATTTTGAATGATAATTTAGAATAAGCGCGTTTTTATAATGTTATCATTAATATTTGTTCATTATTGTTTATTTTTTCACGGCTTATTAAAAGATAATCAATTTTGCCGTGATTATTTAAGCATCGTTTTAAAGTCAATATTAGTGTACTAAACTTTGACTTAAAAAGTTTGAAGTAAGTATAATCTAATTCGTTATTATCTACAGATTAAGAATATGTATAACTTAAAATGAATAAATACATCACTAACTAAATATTTCAATAAAACAAACAAAAAAAATAATAAAAAAGTTTTATCAGATGATATGGCTTTTGATTCGGACTTGGGAGGTGATTCTGATGCTGAGGATAATTTACCATATGTTCAAACAGTTAAAAGTAAGTTTATTTTTGTTAGATTATTATGATTTACAAATTTACAATGTATGTATTTTACATATTATGCAATTATAATTTATAACTAACTATGTTTTATAATATTTGTAATTCAAATTATTGAATAGTTGTATACTATAGTATAGTATATTGTACACTTATAAAAATAAATACTTTATAAATATTTAAAGAAATAAATTTTTTTTCAGACAAAAAATTAAGATCACATACAATTCATCAAACAGAAATATTGAATGAATCTATGCCTTCGTTATCAAAAGACCTTAGTCCTGTAACATTAGGTACATTTTTTTTTTGTGTGTTACTCAATGAAAAATATAATAAAATATTAAATCATTTATATTATTATAGTAAAACTAAACACATGATACCATTTGTTTATATAGGAAACAAAACAAACTAATATATATATTTTTTTCATTTTAGGTGAAAATACATCATTTAATTTTCTTGAAGGTTTTAAGCCAATAGCATCAACATCAATAGAACCCACTCAAGTAATTGAAATTTCTAATTCACCAAGTAAACTTACAATGTAATTTTTTTTTTAATTTGTATTGGTTATTGAATAAATCCCTTTTTTAGATTATTGTGTTCAAAGTCCTTCTTTTTCTATATCTTCAAGAACAAGATCTTCTAGAAATACTAATACTTTAGTACCTGAAGTACCAAATGTATGTTCTACATTAGGTAAACAAAATTTAATTAATTTTTTTTATTGTATATGATCAGTAGTTATAATTATATTTTTGTTTTAAGACTATGAAAATGAAATTGCTGATGAAGAGTTTGATGAAGATTTTTTCTTAGAAGATACTAATAACACACAATATGGAAACAATGATTATGAGCCGGTATCTATTTTCAATGGCCATCAGGAGTCTGAAGATAGTGACGAAGATGAACTAAGTATTAAAGAAATTGAAGCAAACATTAACACTTATCCATTACACTTTTCTAAAATTGGTAATCAACCTGATAAATACTTATTCTCTCGTTATAGAGCGAAAAAAGGTCCTGTTGATCCATATTTATATAAAAAAAAGTCCTTTGGATATTTGGGAACTAATATTTCTTCCATTTATTGATAAAATAGTTACAGAGTCAAATTTATATGCTTCCCAAAAAAATGTGTCTTTGGATACAACTCCAGAAGAAGTTAGAGCATATCTTGGTATTGTTATATTTATGGGTTACCATTCGTTACCTAGCATTCGGTCATATTGGTCTAGTGATCCAAACTTCTTCTGTGAAAGAGTAGCAAAAGTTATGACAGTCAAACGTTTTTTGAAACTAACTAGGTTTTTACACCTAAATGATAACTTGCAAATGCCACTTCGAAATTCTGAACATTTTGATAAACTATATAAGATAAGACCTCTAATAAATCATTTAAAACAAGTTTATTCGGATTTGTATACTCCTTCTAAACAATTAGCAATAGATGAAAGTATGGTCGCCTTTACAGGAAGATCAACCATGAAGCAATTCATGCCATTGAAACCTATAAAAAGAGGGTTTAAAGTTTGGGCATTGGCAGATTCTTCTAGTGGGTACCTAATTAATTTTGATGTTTATACTGGGAAAAAAAGTTCAAATCAAACAGAATTCGGCCTTGGAGAAAATGTAGTATTAGATCTGACTCAAAATTTAAAACACAAATCATGTTGTTTGTACTTTGAAAATTTTTTCACTAGTATTCCACTGATAGATAAGCTTCATAAAAATGATTTATTTGCATGTGGTACATTTCGGGTAAATAAAAAAATGTATCCAAAAGATATTATGAAGAAGGATAAAGACTTCAAAATTGGTGATACAGATTTTGCTCAAAGTGATGATGTGAGTATTTCAAGATGGAAAGATAGAGGTAAGAAACCAGTCACTGTTGTTAGCAATATGCATAATGCATCTGCATCAGAAATTGTTTAAGGACCAATTCTAGAGGACAAAGGACACCTATTTTATGTCTATCAAGTATAGCTGATTATAATCGTTATATGGGCGTGGTTGACCGCTTTGACCAGTATATGTCTGCTTATAGTGTTAGCCAAAAATCAAGACGTTGGTGGGTAAAATTGTTTTATTATATGTTTTATACTACAATAGTCAACTCTTTTTTGCTTTATAAATAAAGTTGTAATGCTATGAAAAAAAAATACATGAGTCATTTAGATTTTAGATCAAAACTTACTGATCAGTTGATATCAGATTTTTCATCTCGACAAAGACGACCTACTATTTCCCCTATGAGTAATAAACGTAAAAATTCCACTGGTTCTGTTCAAATTTCTGGAAAACATTTGGCCATAAAAATAAGTACATATCGCCGCTGTGTGTCATGTAGCAAGTCCAAAGAAAAGCGATCCAATATGGCTTGTGACACTTGTGATAAAGTTTTATGTAAAGACTGTTTCATGAATAATTCTTGCATTTACTTTATTATATATTTTAAACCTATTTTTACAACCAAAAGTGAAATTGTGTGATAGTTTGTAAGAAACAAACACAGTATTTTATAAATTTAATTATGTATTTATTTATATTCATGTAAGAAATATGACTTGTTAATTTTTTATTATTTAAAACTATTTTTATTAGAAGAAAAAACTTATTTTAAACTAAATTTATTGCTATAAGAATGCAAATTATGTTTTTTTTTATTTTTTGTTAATTATTTTTTAATGATTACCTATGTAAGTATAATGTTTTATATATTTTCCAATATTGTATATTTTTTATCATCATAATTTGAAGTAGACAAGCTTAGTTTATAAACAAAGAGTGTATTCATCTATTAAGTCTGTTCAATTTTTATCATCAAGTACCTACCTATAAGTAGAGTATTTTTTTTGATATAGTATGCTAATTTGTTAAAAAAAATTTAAATACAATCTTGATGTCATTCATATTCATATTTATGTTTGTTAAAAAATAAATTATTAATTTCTTATAGTAATCATATATAAAATTAGTTCCTTGAATATCAGAGTCGATGGGAAATAATTTCCCATGAATTCCCACCCTCAATTCAACCCCTGCAAATAAAAGTATGATTTTTTTATTTATTTATTTTAGTATCCTCTAGCTATAGTTATGTTATCCTGAAAATTCCATCTATTTCTGTTGACATTTTAACTAATGCCCTATAAAGGGTTTTAATAGTAATTCTAAATTTTTTTTTTACTTTAATTTGTAGTCAAGGTATTTTTTAAAAAAACAAAATAATACGTTTTGATTCAAAATAAAAGGAATATATTTATTTGTACTCAACTGTATTCATAGATCATACTTAATTTAATTTTAGTATATACTTTCTTAAGTAAAACATGAATACGATGCTGTTGAAAATTCTAACAATTTACTTAACAAGGTAAATTTTAAGTAAATACTAAGAATTCGCTAATTATTTTATTTTCATAAAACCATGGAAGAAGTATGTCTTATCACCATGATATGTCATGATATCACTATGATAGTGTTATATTATTTTGTTTATTTGGTACTTGGCACTGAGATAGATAAGAATATACTGGAGCGCGGACTCTCCTATGCTCGTATGTTACGAAAAACGGGTCGACAATTTTTTCGTTACCCCCACTCCTGTATGGCAAGAAATTTGAACTGTCATACCAATAACATTGAAAGACTACACATTTTAACTTTAAATGGTCGTATTACGTTAACTTTGGTATCAAAATTTTTGTTTTTATGTATACTTCAAACTTGTATTTACAAAAAATAAAAATAAAAACTCTGAACATTTTTATTTATTTTTGTAATAACTCAGGTTTTTTGAGTGGGAATCTATTAATTGCAATAAACAGTATGATTTTAAATTAAAAATATAATAATTAGATAATATTATATTATTCACCTATGGAATTCAATAGATTTTAATACAAAACCATTTTTATATGGAAATTAACTTTAAGTCTCAATTACCTTATACAATTGATAAAATGTTATTATTAAATACACAAAACAAAAATAGTGAATACTATGCATGAGATAAGCGTATTAGATTTTCTAATAGTAGTCTAATATTTCTAATAGTTAGCCATAGGTGCATAACATCAGAAAACAATGCCTTTATTATGATAATTATTTTTATTTATTTCAATTATTTGAACTTTTTTACCACCTTTAAACATTTTTTTAAATTATATACAAATGACATCTATTTTATTTTATGTTATTTTTATTATGATTTATCTCTTATAGATACTTCAAATGTATATTTTATACCTATAGTTTAAAATATTTGGTGTATTATTTTATTAAATATTATTATGATATAAAAGTATAATACATATACAAATTATTAAACGAATATTTTATATAATATATATTATAAATACCTATGTCAAAAAAAGTGTTTTATAATTAAATTGATATAAAGGTACATTATAAAATTAAAAAAAAATGTATTTAATTGGTACTGGGCTTTTTTTTCCAAGATTCATTATAAATAATATAAATTATAATATGGTATCGAGCAGTGGCGTGTTTAGGGGGTGGGCCCGGTAGGCATGTGCCCACCCACATTTTTGTATAAGTACTAGACTAGTTTAAGTCCAATCTACAAATTACAATACTCAATGAAAAATGAAAATATGATTAATAAATAGTTAGAAAAAAAATTGTTTTTATTATTATTTTGTATTTCAATAAAAATGTATAGCAATATGAGTGACGCATATTTATACATATTACGTATTCATAATTCATATGTGGTGGGAATAATGTTATTTTTAGTCTTACGACGTTGGGAAATACCATCAATAAGATAATCCGTGCGCTCCGTCGCGCGTCGCCACGATTTTAGTGTATATAATTATTTGTATATGTATTATACTTCTTACAATTTACAGGCATTAATAATAATCATTTCTTCTATGGGTATTGCTATTAATTTTTAAATATTATCAGTTGCGTTTGCGTCGTGTTAGACACCGTTTCAGTTTTGTTTCGTTTTTACTCTTCAAAGTTCAAGGATAATATATTTAAATTTAAATTTGTGTTTTTAATAATATCCATTTGGCATAATTATGAAACGATTTTTAGTAAATAAATCAACAGTGAGCACTCCGGTGAGCACGGACAAGTCGATCACAACAAATGTTACGAATTTAACTCCAACTGATGCAAAACAATCAGAATCTAGTTTTGATGAAGAAGTGTTTGACATAAGTAATAATATTGATGAACAGGCAGTTCAGCCTAGTATTTACTTGTTTCCTCGTCGGATGATATACAACAAATATCGATCATTTAATTCGTCATGGTATTCAAAATATCCATGGATTGAGTACTCTAAACAAAAAGACAGAATTTATTGTTATTACTGTCGGCATTTTGCTATAAATGTAAGTAACACCTCAGGACAACAAGTTTTTATTAAACAAGGCTATTGTGACTGGAAACGAATTACTGATTGTACAATTAAACATCAAAATTCTGCCATTCACAAATTAAGCTTAGAAAAATATAAAGCTTATAAAACTTCAAAAACATCTGGTGCTGTATCATGTCAAGTAAATAATTTTACTCAGCAACAAATATTAAAAAATCGCGATGTATTAAAATCGTTGATTAGAATGGCACTTTATTGTGCTCGTCAAGATATTAGTCTTCGTGGTCATCGAAATGAAAAGCTACAAATTTCAGATGACAATCATTCTACATCTAATAGTTCTGTTAGTGTTACTACAGAAATAGAGCATTATAGAAATCAAGGTAATTCATTTACTATTTCATTCTTTTTTTTTCTAGAAAACCAATCTAATATTTTTTAATAATATTTTTATTTTCTACTTGATAAATTATACTCTAACGTTATGTGTCTATAAGGTAACTGCTCAAATATAATTTTTTCTAAAATATTTAATTCATTTAAATTGTGTATGATCATTTACTTATCAAATATTAATACGTTAATACGTTATTTAATTCAAGTTATTTGGTGGGTAAATAATAAATAATATTTATGATTTTAATGTCACAGGGAATTTTTTAGAGTTGGTTAAACTGTCAAGTTTAGAAAACAAGAACTTTGAATCAAATCTGATGTCACTTCCAAAATATGCCAAGTACACATCAAATTTAATTCAAAACGATATTCTGGAAGCAGCTGCTATTGTTGTTGGTCGTAGTATTGTAAATGAAATTAAAAAAGGTAGTGATGTATTCAGTATAATTGCAGATGAAGCACGTGATATTGGTAAAGAAGAACAAATGAGTTTGTGTATAAGGTACGTTTCAGATTGTATAATAAAAGAACGTTTCCTGGGTTTTATTTTATTAAAGGACCTTGATGCTCAAAGTTTGTGTAACACTATTCATAAGTTTTTAGTTAGTATAAACTTAGATATAACAAAATGTATTGCACATATGCACAATGTATTGTCTTATGATGGTGCATCTGTGATGTCAGGTTGTAATAATGGAGTACAAGCCAAAATTCGTGAATTATCAAAAAATGCATGTCCATACGTGCACTGTTACGCTCATAGGCTCAATTTAGTTTTAGTGGACACAACAAAAAAAGTTGAAGCACTGGATGAAATAATAGGATTGTTAGAAGCAATTTATGCTTTTCAAAGCTTTTCTACGATAAGACATAATGCTTTTATACAAGCTCAAAAAGACTGTGGCAAAATTATTGAAGTCCCTCAACATTGTGAAACTAGATGGGTTTATAAAGGTGTTCACTTTTTCAAAAGTAAATTTAAATGTGTAATTGTTGCATTAACAGAATGTTCTAAAAATTCAAAAAAAAAAGAAGCCGCCGAGGCTCGTGGTCTTCTACATCAATTTTCTTCATTTCATGTAATTTTAACTCTATTTTACTTGGATGATATTTTAGGGAATTATTAACAACTTATCAGTTTATTTGCAAAAATCTTCTCTAGATATTATCAAGTGTTTGAAATTAGTAAAGTCAACAACAATTTTATTACAAAATATGAGAAATGAAGACAAATTTAATAAATTATTTGATGAATCTGTGATTGCTGCTCAAGAGTTAAATATAACAATACCATGTAACCAAACTGCTACAACTTCACTTTCTATGCCAAGAAGAAAAATGAATTTACCATCAAAATTGAACAATAGTTATGTTTATTCTACAGTTGGTAAAAATAATTCTCTCAATTCCAGACTGTAAATGAAAAAGATGAAATTCGACATCAATATTTTGAAATTATAGACACAATTATTAGAGAAATGAATTCTAGATTTGATGAAAACATAGGTATATTAACTGCTGTTGATGCATGTGATCCAAATTCCAGTAATTTTATGGATATTGAAAAATTGAAATACTTGGTAAATATTTATGGACAAGACAACATGTGTAATATGGAAACTATTGCTTCTCAATCAATTTTAGTAAAAAATATGTTTGAAAATACTACAATTAATATTGTAGAGCTTCACAAAGAATTAACAATTATGAAACCTGCTTTTCAAGAAATTAATGAAATAGTTACTCGAGTTTTAGTTATACCTGTCACTAGTGCGACTGCTGAGAGGAGCTTCTCAGCAATGCGCAGAATCAAGACATATTTAAGATCAACAATGACAAGTGAAAGACTTCATAATACTGCAATTTTATCAATCGAGAGGGAACTGAGTGGGCAGTTAATACAAGATCCAACATCAGTCATAGATGAATTTGCAACACGCAAAAACCGTAGATTATCATTTTCTTTATAATTATACTGTACATTAAAAATATTATTCGATTTTTAATTTGTAAAACTTATGTTTTAATATGTATTATTAAAATATTATTATTATTTATTATTATTACTTATAAATTTTTATTTGTGTTTTTCAAAAGATTTGAATATTTAAAGATAAATTGTGGTTTTTTTTATATTATACAGAATATTCTAGACATTGTTTTTGTTTTCATTAGTTTTTCTATTACAATTATTATAAGTTTATGGTTAATCCAAGAATGAAATATCTAAAAACCAAAGTAAATAATGTCTTAAAGTTTATGTTTTAATAAAAGGTAACCTACTATTTGTTTTAAAAATATTAAAATTAGTAATTAAGAATAAAAATACTAAAACATAAGTAGATCAATTATAAAATGAAACTATTATAATATAAAACTGTACCAACAAATAAATCTATTGATCAGTTTTTAACTAGCATAACTGATATAGAAGTGCATGACGTTTTGGACTGTGATTCGATAAGGAATATGTCATCACCAACTACAAATAATTTAGAGACTATTTTACTAGGTAAATAATAATACGATTCAATATTATGTAATATATTAATTAGTTTCCAATAATAAAAGGAATGTTAGCATTAAATGATATTATATTAAGATTATCAAATTACAATGACATATTTTTATGAAGTTAAAAATACAACTGAATTTCTAAGATATTACCTTTTTAAATTAATAGTATAAATAGTGAAGGGCTTAAAACATTTTTCATCAATAATAAGTACCTACTGGTATAAACTAATTTGTAAATAATATGTGTATTTGTATTTAGATTGTGATATTGTATTAGATGGTGATGAGTTTACTAAATAACATATTGAAATAGAAATTGATTCTACACCGTTAGCATCCGAGGAAATTACCAAATTATTTATTTTCCAAATCAAGCAAAAGGTTTAAAATAATTTGTTATTAGACAAAACAGAATTTCATTTACTTTTTATAAATTATTTTGGGATTTTAGAGTTGAATAGTAGAGAATCACCATGCGTAAACAACATCAAGAAAAGGTTGAACAGTTAGTGATTATAGTTGTAGTGTTGTCAGTAGGTACTCATTTAACTAAACTAGGAATTCCTTTTTCCTATTTTAGAAACCAATGATTCAACGATTAATGCTGTAAGACTTAAAGTTCTTAAAGAAAAATCAGATTTTAGAATTAAAAGGCAGAAAATATTAATTGAACAAAATGCTATGATTCATAAGATACGTTTGGAAAAAGCTAAACAAAATCTTTTATTAGCTGAAAAAAACTACAAACAATTTTTGAATGAAAGTAACCAAAGCTGTTAAAAACTTAGTTTTTAACTTTTTTTTAAAAAATAAAACTAATTTTGTTTAACAGCTTTGGTTACTTTCATTTCATTTTATTTTATTGAGTATTATTTTTAATATTTTATTTTGTAACTGCAATAAATTGCCAAGTTGTGCTAAAATTGTATTATGTTATGGTAAAGTTATGAATTATTATTATTAATATTATTATAATATATATTATATAAATATTTATTACATCCTCTCACCTCGAGCACAAATCCATAGTAATTTTATTGGAAAATTTTCTCCCATTATCGAAGTGCAGAATATTTGGTGCACCGAAAGTGAGAAAATTTGGCAGCAACGTGAGGGCTACTTATTCTGCTGTATTGCTCTTCAATGATCTAAGCTGTGTAAATTTAGTGAGATGGTCTTGATAATTGAGAATGAATTTGTACTCGCCATCTTTACACGTTTGCATATTGACTAAATAATTTGACATCGAGAGTTGAATTCACGACTTATAATTGGCTTTACCACGATCCCTTTTTTTGGGACTTTTTGTTTCCTTTGACATTGAACACACAAGCTCAAAAAGAATGTAACTGATTCATAAAATATATTTTGCAATATTCAAACATATTGTCGATCAATTCAATTTTTTAGAAAATATTGGTGTCGTAATCAACATAAACGGTAGGTGTATTTTTTTCTCTTGGTCTAATATTGGGTGATAATTTAGGTTTCATTCTGTTTTAGGTTTTACAGAGAGTTTTGTTGCCCAATATCCTTGTAGGTTTTGTAAGCTATCTAAAACTGAATGCTATAGTCAAATAGATCAAGTAGATGATTAACTTCGAAACATTGACACATACAATTTTGATATAGAAATTAATTATGTGTATTTAACGGGAATAAAGCAGTCATGTGTATTTAATAAAATTAGTTCCTTCCACGCAACTGAAAATTATGCAGTAGATATTATGCATGATTTACTAGAGGGGGTATGCAAGTATGATATTGGACTCGTGTTAAATAAAATGATTTTCAGCCTTAAAGTATTTTAGTATTAACACCTTAAATGATAGAATTGAGTCATTTAATATATATATATATATATAATATATAATATATATTTATTTAGTCATTTATAGTTCAATTGACATAAGAAGTAGACCTTCTCTTATATCTGTCGATCTTTAAAACCAACTGGTACTTCAAAAATGTCTGCTAATAAAATGTCATGTTCCATGAGATATTTATGTCTGATAGTTGGCGATTTAGTACCAGAAAATTCAAAAATTTGGCAAGTGTATATTATTCTTAGACAAATTGTAGACATTGTTTTCAGTAAAACTATTAAGTTTAAAGATATTAATTTATTAAAAGTGCTAATATCTGAACTTAATGAACTTTATATGCAGGTGTTTAACACTCATTTAAAGCCAAAGCACTACCATATGATACACTATCCAATGATTATACAAAAAAGTGGCCCATTATCTATGATGTGGTCCATGCGATTTGAGGCTAAACATAAGCAATTTAAAGATGCTGCAAATTCAACTTCGTCTAGAAAAAATATACTATATACTTTAGCACTGAAACAGCAATCATATTTATCATACAGATTTCTTGTATCTAAAAACATTAATTACTATGGATTGGAAGTAGGGCGTATTTTAGATTTATCATTGTCAAAGAGAGAAAATTATAACACAATTATGTATTTTTCAACTACAAAATTAAATTTTTTGAATGATAATTTAATTTTTGTATCATGGATTAAGTTGAAAAATCAAACATATAATTGTAATAATATGACTATTATGTTAAGTATGAATAGTGGAGATAATAATTTACCAAAATTTGGATTAGTACAATCATTAATTATATTAAATAATAGTAAAGCATTTTTCATTTGTAAGCTTTTTATTACTAATTATTTTGATGATCATTATCAGGCCTTTAATGTGACATTAGGTAGTCAGTTATTTTGTGATTCACTAGACAATTTAGCTAGTAATAATTCTACAGTATGTTGTAAGTCTCCTAATGACTTGTCTCATATATCCATAAAATATTAGGTTAACATTTTATAATTTTTTTTTTTCTTGTATACATTTAACATTATATACATAGTTACTAGGATTTGTTGTTTTTTTTACTATAATAATTATTACCTATCTATTTTATACAAGGTTTAATATAATAACTATTTATTTGTTAGAATATTATGTGTTTTAATATTATACATTAGTTTTAATGAATTCCTTCCTATAGTAGGTACCTCAGAAAAATAAGGTGAAATAAGTACGATATTCTTAATAATAATTAATAAATAAAATGGATAGTTGACCTAACTTATCTATGTAGTTGTAGACGCACTTTCTAAAAAAAATATACTTACTATTTTGTACAGGTAAACCAACTAAAATATTAAGTTAAAAGAGCTAAAAATGATGGGTGTTGTACCTAAATATTTTTGGTTGATTTAATTAGATTGTATAGTTTAACTAACTAAATTATTGAATAAAAAGAGCTTAAAAATGATGGGTGATGTAACTAAATAATTATGATAGATTTAATCAGACTATATAGTTTAACTAACTAAACTCTTTACCTATATAAGTCTAGTAACTACAACCAATTGACGAGTTATGCCATATATAACTGTCATTTTTGATTAAAGTAATTGCAACGTGCTCTGATACTTATATTAAATATAATATATAAATTATCATAGCCAACAATAACCTAAACATTGGGGGCATAACGGACATCCTTATAGTTATGTTAGGGGTGAGCAGCCAAGCAAGCAATGATCGAGTATAATAAACTAGGACTGAACCTAAAAACAATCAAAAGCATCATCGCCCGTGTGCTTTCTACCCGCTAGGAGATAATGACAAATAATCATAATAACTATATGATTGCTATCCGGTAACATATTATGAATACGTGATTACCACCCGGTAGAATATATTAAGTGCGGAATCACTCATCCGGTAGAATATTATAGTCATATAATTGACGCACGGTGTCGCGCGGATGACGCAATGCGTGGGTAGAAGCGGATGCAGGTGCAGATGACCAACAGGGGCCTGAGGGTACCGCGGAAGTCCCTAGACGATATAAAAGGGGTCCAGATTAGGCACATTTCAGACGTGATCCACCAGAGTTAGAGCTAGCACCTTCACGTCACTCAGATCAATAGTTTTGTCATTTGGACTTAGAATATTTTTCACAAGTTTAATTAATTAATTAATTGGACTTAGAATAATTTTAAATAAAAAACAATTAGAATAATTTCAAGAGTCTTCATTTATTTTACAACAACCTATCCGATACGACATCATTCTACTGTTGGTACGTGGCACGTTACAAATTTGGCGCAGTCGGTAGGATTCTTTCAAATAAGAATTTTTTGGTCGAACAATTTTATTTTTTCGAACTTAGAAAATTTTCGAGAAAAATTAAAATATATCAACTTCAAAGAGTTCACGGAGGCACATTCGGCAACGAATCACTGTTGAAGAAGACAACTGCAGAACGTCAACTTCAGCGACTCCGAAAGACGAAAGAATCAACAAGTAACACCACGACTCAGCAATCAAGAAGAATGTACGCATCGACTCAAACCATCGTTGTGTAAGCATAATTTTTTTTTTCTTAATGTACCTAAAATAATCTTAAGCGTCTAACTCTGTTCGCGTCTCCTTTGGAATTAAAAACTCCATCGTATAAGTTACTTTTAATTGTGAAGGTGTATATATATATTCCCCGTAAAACATTAAATAAAATATTTTAATAAAATTAAATAAATAAAAATTTTTTTTTTAAATAAATAATTTAAGTAAAAAATTAAATAAGCAAGAATTAAATAAATAAAAATTTTTTTTTTAAATAAATAATTTAAGTAAAAAATTAAATAAGCAAGAATTAAATAAATAAAAATAAAAAAAAAATGCAACCATTGAATAGTTTTAATATTTTAATATTACACTTAGAATATTTTTACGCATACATTTTTTTTTATTAATAATAATATAATGCAACTTTTATTTTAAATATAAATAATTTTTCGAGAAACAATTAAATAAATAAGAATTTTTTTTTTTATTTATTTTAAAATAAAATAAAAAAAGACATAAATAATTTTTCAGGAAAAATTAATAAATTAAAAATCTTAAGAAAAAAAATAAATATTTTTATTCTTTTAAAAAATTTTAAAGTAACATAACGAATTTTTCAGAAAAATAATAAAAAAAAATCTAAAAAAATAAATAAAATATTTTGACTTAAAAAATTTTTCAGAAAAATAATAATTTAGAAGTTTAAAAATAAAATTTTATTTTATTATTTTTTTTATAAAATATAATAGCAGAAAAATAAATTTTTATAAAAAAAATATAAATTATATTTTTAATATAAAAGAAAGGAAAAATTATTTTAATTACTTTAATTTTTTTTTTATTACGGAAATTATATTATTTTATTAAAATTAAATATTTTTACAAGAAAATTATTTTTTTTTTATGTGGAAAAAGTTATTTAAGATAAATATCGTAAGAAAAATATAAAATAAAATAATACAAAAAAAAAAGAGAATATATTATTAAAGGCAGTTAAGACCTTATTTATTGAATTATTGGGAAGGCAAGTAATAAGTCCTTATATATATTGAATTATTTTAGGCTGAAAAAGTGCCATATTTTAAAAGTTGATGAAAGGAATTATTTTGGGGTGGATTTGAGCCATATATTGAGAATTAAAAGTGTTGAATTTATTTAGGCTGGAAAAGTGCCATATATTAAAAGTTGATGAAAGGAATTATTTTGGGGCGGATTTGAGCCATATATTGAGAAAGAAAATAATTGTGAATTTTATTAGGCCAATAAGAGCCGTATATTGAAAAAGAAAATAATGGTGAATTTTATTGGGCCAAAAAGAGCCGTATTTTTGTGAAAAATAATTGTGAATTTATTTAGGCCGAGAAGAGCCGTATTTAGCGATTTTAATAATCGGAGATTTTATTAGGCAGAAATAAACCGTGTTATAACTGAGAAATAATTGTGAGTTTTATAGGCAAGGAAGTCCTATCGTGTTAAAAAAAATTACTTGACGTATATTGTGAATTTTAGAGAGAATTTTTCCTAGAATAAAAAAAAAGAAATTAATGTTAAACTAATAATTGAGAAAAATAATAAGTTGTGTAAAACAAATAATAATTAAAAAAAATAAATAAATAATTTATTTAAGAAATAAAATATAATTAATTTAAGCTATAATAAATTAGTATAAAAATAAACGTATGAATAAGGAAAAAGAAGAAAATAGTTATAGTGAAGACGATAGTAATAGTTCGGAAGAGGAAACAGATAAAATAAAAGAAATCGGAACTCAAGTAGAGTTAGATAAAAATATTGAAGTAGATAAATTAGTAAACATAAGTATAAATACGAAAGAGGATAGCGACTCTACACAGGGAATTAATAAGGAAAAACCAACAGAGAAAAGTTTGTTAGATATGTAGTAAGCTGACGTAGTTACCGAAAGCCTATAATACCAAAAGGTCAAACACAACATCACGCCACCGGAACAGGCCACTAATCGGGCCTTCTCATTGGTAAACATCGATTTAGATTATTATAACAGTTCGCTATTTACGTCATTCATCCTATCCTAATCAGGGCATGTCTCCATATAAATAGGAGCCATTCATAAGCTCTGATCGGAGAAGTCTTACAAGTCTTACACACAACGTCTCACCCATGCTTACCCGAAGCCTCTAGGGAGACGTTCTCACAACACTTACTCTCCGGTAGAATACCACTCTGTCGAAATACTTCTAGTTATAATAAATAGATTAATTATTTTAATACAGTATAATAAACAGTTGCAACTTAACGTTTATAAAGTCTTAATATTTATTATATACATCTTCTCAACCTCTTCCACTCTAAGTAACAGTGAACGTGCACTCGTCGTAAAAGAAGCGTGTACAAGCCCAGCGGTGAGAGCGACGGGTTACTACAGATACTACTGTTAGAGAAGACTCGAATACAGGAGTAGAACCAAGAATAATAGGGTTACGTAGTACACCAAATTTAGTCCATTCAGAATTAGGACCAGTGAAAAGGAAACAAAGAACAAAAATGTCTAGTGTAAAGGCTACAATTGAGCAGGTCACTGCTATGATACCAATTTGCGCCGATGCAAAAGACGTATGTCCATTGTCCGTTCATACGGGCATGCGATTATGAATGTCAGGCCGTAGATAAAGAAACTATACCCTTATTAGTGAAATTTATAAATACTAGAATTACTGACAAAGCATTAGAAGTAGGTCGCTATAGGGAAACTAGCGATTGGGAAACTATTAAAAAAATATTACGGGGGGGCCTTTGAACAGCAATTGTCACCACAAACATAACAGATAGGATTAAATTCTGTTCGTATGAAAAATGACGAAGATGTATTAACTTATACGGGTCGTGTAGAACAATTATATTATAATTTATGTAATGCAACTTTAGCAAATAAAACACCAGAAGGGCGAGAATTTTAAGGCAAACTCTTAAAGATCAGGCATTAGCAATTTATATAAATGGGTTAACAATGGATCTACAAACGATATTACGAGCTAGGAATCCAGAAACGTTGGAACTGGCAATGCAAATGGCTAGGCAGTTAGAAATATAATTTAGTTTTAATAAGGAATTACAAAATAATGAAAATAAAATAAACCAGCACGGAAATAAAAATAATTACGGAAATCAAAATTTTAACGGAAATCGTTGATCAAATAATTATCAGAGAAACAATCCAAACAGGAAAAACTTTGATTATAAGCAAAATTTTAACCATGATCAGAATAGACAAAATCCGAATAATTATAATAATTTTAATCGTAATAATAATAGTCAATATAATAATAATAATTATTATAACAGTAACATAAAGCCGATAACTTGTGGTTATTGCAATAAGGTTAGGACACGATAGTGTTAACTGTTATAGTAAGCAACGGGATGAACATAATAATGTAAATCGGACGAGAAATGGTCAAGTGTCGAACGGGAACGGCGTCCGTGCGATCAACCAAATAACGGCCGTAACGGAGGAGTTGTCACTCAACGATGTTTCACCATCGTATCAGTAATTAGTGAAAATCTCGTTACATATATTACAAATATTATAAGACACGTACATGATAATAATAGTTAAGATAAAATGGACAATAATAATTAGAATTAATAAATTAATTTATGTTAAAGTAAATGAGAAGAGTAACGTATAAGTGACCTATTGAATTATTTAAGGTTTTTGTGTATAATGACGATACAAAAACAATCGCCATACACCATAAAAAATTTAAAAATGAGTTCAGTATAACATAACATAATATGTAAAAGAAACACCATACTACGTATGATGCGAAAATGGATGTTAAGTATACTAAGTGTATAATTATTTATGTGATATGGAAACAAAGATATGAAAACTTAGTAAAACATTTTTAAAACAAATAATAATAACTATAGCAATAGGTATATTAATAAAAAAAAAAAACGATTAAAAATACACACGGTGCAAAATGTTTTATTCCTTTAGCCAAGCCAAAATGATAGTAGATTCCTAGATTTACTTAACATAAATTTAAACACGGTAAGTTAGTTCCAAGTAAAGTGCGGCTGTCACTAGATAAATCTTGGAAACAATCATGATTTTTAAGAATTTTTAGCAATGCATCAGAAGCAGTTTTTGGTATTTTAAAAAAGGTAGTCCACAATGCTAATTCTTCTTTAAATGATACACTAGGTAGATTTTATAAATTAAACAGTTCAATATTATGATTTACTGGTGTTAAAAATGAATTAAGAGAATTTGGATCAATAAGCAAATTTGATGATTGCGTGTTCTTTAAAATTGAATTGGTTTTAGTGGAAAACTCGGAGAATACTCCAATAATTCTGGTTGAACTAGAGGTTCATGGAGATTTCAGGAGAATGTATAATTTTTTTAAAGGCTTATGTTGATTGTCAGAACTATAACCATTTATATAAGCACCAGTTGAGTAGTTATGATTTTGTTCTGGGGGGATATATAATTTATTGGTTAAACATAAAGTGGGGGGCTCAATAAGTCAATGATTTAAACATTAAAAAAAAGGCTCTTGGGGGGGGATCTATCCCCATATTTTCCATTTATTTTCTCCTTCATTTCTATCATTTCCCTTTCGTGTTGTTCCCTGTCGTGTTCTAATATTTTATCGGCCTCTGGTACTGCATCTAACCAGTCTTTTATAATTATACAAAATTTATCCTGCTTGTCGTCATTTTCATACATGTCATGTACAAAGACCGTAATATTTTTTGTAAATCGTTCTATTTCTGATTCAGAATATGGCTCATTTAAATGATTATTAGCATACTCTATATGTGATACTAGCAACTAGGTGCTTCGTCTAAATTTAAGAAAGTAGTAACATTATGTGTTTCATTTTCGATTACTTCGCTTAAATAATCTAAGAACTAATCTTTCTTCTCCCTAAAAATAAATACTTAATCTTAAAATAGTGCCTAAATCTGAACTACCTTATTTAATTAATGTCTATATTATACTTAATTTCTATTCAAATTTTTATATAAATGGTTTTTAAATTTCTAATTATCTTTTTATAATTTGTCTTTTTCATAATATCTTTTTACATCATTTTTATGCACAGTTACCTTCCTTCTACCTCTCTGTACTACTACATTCTCGGTATCTAAAATTTCTAAAATTTCCAAAGGTCCCTCACATTATGGATTTTTCTGTGCTTTATCTTATAATAATATTAAATCTTTCACATCTAGATCTTCACTAAATTCCTTCTTATCATACTGTTTTTTAGATTTAATTTTCTTATTAATTAATCTTTCTCTAGCAATTTTATGTAACTCTTGCATTTTTTGTTTTAAATCGAATATATAATCGTCATAATTATACCTAGGTTCAGGGCTACATTTTAACTTAACTGGTATGTCCAATTCTTTTCCATATAATAGGTAACGCGTAAGGTTGATATTTAGTTGAACTATGTTCCGTTGAATTATATACGAATAATGCATATGGTAATAGTTGTTCCCAATTATTTAAAACTTTGTCTACGTAGTGTCTTAAATATTCTGCTAAAGTTCTATGCGATCTTTCTAAGCTGCAGTTAGTTTTTGGATGATAAGGACTCGTATTTATTTTATTAATCTTTAGTAATTTACACACTTCTGCGAAAATCTTACTAAGAATGTCTGTACCTTGATCAGTTAATATATTCTCAGGTATACCGTGCACACATACGAAATTCACTGCAAACGCCTGAGCAATAGTGTTTGCCGTATGATCTGATAACGGAACACCTAATGAATATTTCGTTAGATCGTCCTGCATAGTCAATATATATGTATTTCCTATTGCAGTAGGTATTAGAGGTCCCCTCCACCGGCCGATGACAATGCAAGTCCTCCAAGTCAATGAGATGCCTCCCCCCTTCACAATCGATGAGGTGAACAAAGCGGTGGAAAGAGCCAAGCGTAAAAATACAGCTCCGGTATGGACAACATAAACGGGAAGATAATTGACGTTGTCCACAAAATATGCCCGTCCATTCTGCTGGAATTATACAACCAGTGCATTAAAGAAGGAGTCATCCCCTCTGGCTGAAAGAGAGCTCGCGTAATTCTCTTAAAGAAGGGCAACAAACCAGAAGGAGAACCCTCGTCGTTTAGGCCCATCTGCCTTCTGATGAGCGTCGTAGGAAAAGTTTTCGAGTCCCTGTTGGTGGCACGGTTACAAGAGCACAAAGGCGGCCTGTCAGCCAACCAATTCGGTTTTACTAAACAAGCCTCAACTGATGACGCGGTGCGGAAACTCCAGGAAACGATCCTATCGGAAATTAACTATCCTTCGACCAAGTTCTGCGTGGCAATCAGCCTGGACATAAAAAATGCCTTTAACTCCATCGGCTGGAATGAAGTCATGATGGCACTTAATCATGCAGAAGTCCCAGCTTATCTGAAGAAAGTCCTCCAAGACTACTTCTCAGGGAGGTCCGCCGAAACTACAGCTGGAGACCAAAAAGTTGAGATCCAGGTATCATGCGGTGTCCCTCAGGGCTCGGTCATCGGCCCATTTCTCTGGAACCTGGCCTACGATCGGGTCCTCCGACTCCAGCTCCCATCTGGGTCTAGACTCATCGGCTTTGCCGATGACACTCTTGTAATCAGCTCGGGGAAAACTATCCCAGAACTAGAAATTACTGCCAATGAGACGCTTGAGCTGGTTTCGGACGAGATCAAGGACCTAGGCCTCTCTCTATCAGTGAACAAAACGGAGGCGGTGGTATTCACTAACAAGTACAAGTTTGAAGTCCCGAGGATAGTACTTGACGGACTAGCCATCCAGCCGAAGCAAGACATGAAGTACCTGGGGATGATAGTAGAACGAAGCCTCCTATTCAAGGGCCACGTCGAACAAGCGGCAAGTAAGGCGGAAAAGATGGCGAACGCACTTGGAAGCCTCATGTCGAACCTAGGTGGCCCCAAAGAAGCAAGAAGGAAGCTGTTTGTATCAGTAACAATGTCCATTCTCCTTTACGGTGCACCATCCTGGGCGGGAACAATGTCCTTGGTTCCTAGGAATAAGACTGCTGTAAATAGAGTCCAGCGTAAAGCGCTTCTTAGAAGTATATGAGGCTATCGGGCGGTGTCTGAAACGGCTGCGAATATCCTGTCCGGCGTTCCACCGGCCGACCTTCTGGCCGAAGTAAGGAGTGCCGTGTTCAGTGAGAAGAGGTCTGCCACACGCCGTCATCTCTCCCCCCGAGCGGATACAATGAAAAAGTGGAAGGCGCGCATCGCCGAAGCTAAAACCGGTGGATGGACCAAACGACTAATCCCGTACGTCGATAGGTGGTGCGAAAGAAAAGGCGACCTTGATTACCACACAACACAGGTCCTTTCCGGTCACGGTTGCTTCGGGGTCTATCTCCATAAAATCAAGAAGGAAGAGACAGACGTGTGCCACCATTGCAACATGGGCCCAGATAGCGCGGAGCACACAGTAGTCGAGTGCCCGGCATGGGATGAAGAGCGGCACCGACTTCAACGTGCGACGGGAACTACGGTCACAATTGACAACCTTGTGACCACCATGCTAGACTCCCCCGCGAACTGGCAGGCCGTCAGAGACTTCGCCAGAGCGGTGATGAGCAAAAAAGAAGCCGCCGAAAGGAAGCGAGAGAAACCTGGAGGACCAAAGGCGAGGAGGAGGGAACGCACGTGACTCCAGAGAGGCGGTCCGGGACGGCTCGTGAAATCCAGAGGCAAAGAAGACCTACTCTTATAGTTAAGTTAACCTCTGTAGGCTTAAGGCCAAAACATCGGGTGGTTAGATGCCCTCGCATTATGTAGTATATGATAATTATATTGTAATATTTCTTGTATTGTAGTAATTTTGCGTATAATAAACGATGCGGTCGGGGGAGTAGTAATGCTAACGCAGTCCCTCCCCCGATGGCGATTCAAAAAAAAAAAAAAGGTATTAGGGGTCCTACTTGTTGTATTATATGTATGAATATTTTATAAGAGATGTTAGTACGTAAGAAATAAGTTAAGAAAAACTATAGATAATAAGTAAAACAGTAAAATTCAATAAGTTAAGCAATAGTTAATTATTCACAGAAATAGGTTAAAATAACAATTGTGCAATTCGGTGCCAGTAAACTTTATATTACAGTTAGCATAGTAAGCAAGATATAATAATAAGAAATGTAAATAAATTTGTTTAATAATTTACTAATCGGGTTAAAATAACAATTACACAATAATCATAGTATCTATAATTGTAAATTTAACATAGTAATAGAAAAATGTAGAACAATCGATAGTAATTCGATTGTAAGTGTAGTATATAAGTGAGATGGCTAAGACATAAAGGGAGTCAGTGGTGGTGATCGTGTGACTCGATCACCACCGGACATCGTGTTCAAACTTCAAATAAAGTATTTTGCGTTATTTTGTGTTTAACTTTATTTTGGTATACGTCCGAGTAATCGGCGTATACGACATACTATATCCATAAATATTTTTTCAAACGGTCTAGAACTTGTCGTAGTTATAATCATCGGACTACGGTGATGTCTATTAGTTGTTTTATTCGTTTGACACGACGGACTGTTTTTTATATATTCCCTTACTTCTTGTTTTAACCCTGGCCAGCTGAATTGTCATTTAATTTTCTTAACCGTTTTATTTAACCCAGCATGTCCCCCTAGTAACGTGTCATGAAATTGTTTGAAAACAATTAATTTTTCCTCATTAGTGTATTCTAATCTTGTACAATTCTTATTTCTATATCTGTATTTTGAAATATATACCTAATCATTGATCTAGTTTTTGTCCAGTCTAACCCATCTTTCTTTCCTAACTGGTTAATTGCTAATTTATTCAAGGAATTTTTAATGCAAAAGTATTTTAAATTTAATAATGCAAAATGCATATTTTCACTAGTGGTTAATTGCTTTTCTTTACTCTTAGTTATTAAAAATATTATGTATCTTTCTTCGTAATTAAAATGTACTACTTCGCCTTTTTGTTTATTTGATTCTAACATTTTATCTGTTCCGAATTTTCGTTTTAATTCGTAGTTTATTCCCGATTTAAAGTTATAATATTTTTCTATTTCTGATACAATATGATACTCTGCAGGTGATTTTAATAATTCACCGTTTACCTCTTTTACATTACTATGAGTTATTATTGTTGTTTCCGATTTTTCTAAAAATCTCGTATAACATTCGTCCTTAATTTCGTTTATACTATACATTCTACTTAAAGCATCTACATTCGAATTTTGTACTCCCGGTTTATATTTTATTTCGTTATCGTATTCCTCAAGCTGTATACGCCATCTAGCTAACTTTGATAACGGATCTTTTAAGTTAAATAACCAAGACAGTGGTCTATGGTCAGTGAGTATTACGAATTTTCTACCGTAGAGATAAGGTCTAAATTGCTTAACCCCGTATACGATCGCTAAACATTCTAGTTCAGAAGTTGAGTAATTCATTTCACTTTTATTCAAAGTTCTAGATGCGTACGCTATTGGTAGGTCGCTACCACGAACTAAGATACTAGGGACTGGAAACAACATGGTAATCGGTTGATAGGAGTGCGGCCAGTTTTTGTTACGGACATTTTATGGTGGGGGAAATTAACCGACTCTGCTGTACCCTGGTGGTGAATACCATGAACTTTAGATATACTTATTATAAACCTAAAAATAATCTAAACATAAATCTTGTTCTAACATGTAACATCATGCCAATACAATTAACACAATACATCAAGTATGTATTAGAATTTGATTCATTATATTTCACTCACCTTGCACAGTTGCATAATACGCAAGTCATACAATCGTAGGTACTAGGTACATAGGCAACTTACTACTTTAATTTTTAAAATGTCAAGAAAATGTTCAATTATTAATTGCAAGAGCTTTGACGGCGAATGTGCATTTTTTGGTGTTCCTAAAGCATCTGTAGATACTTGGACTAAGATTGTATCAAAAATCAATGGTCATGTTACTAAAATTAAATTTGTTTGTGAAAAACATTTTCTTCCTAAAGATATAATAAAAAATTATGCTGCCGAAGTTAAAGTATGTATACATTTAATAATTGGGTTTTAAAAATGTCTTCAATTAAAAGAAATATAAACTTTAAACTTAATAAATTTAGGACATAATTTTCTAAATAGAGCTAGATTTAGTTTAGTTAAGGAGCTATTCCTCAACTTCTTCAGCAAAATGTTGAAAAACATAATAAATGTGATTTTTTTACACTTTACATTATTTGAATTCACATTCAATTTACTGATTCAGAAATAAAAACATTAAAATAATTATAATTAATAATTCAAATAAATTTAAAAATTTAAATTTTATTTTGTCGGTTTGTCCATATCTTTTTTCTGCACATATTTAAAATTACCATAATTTCCAATAATTATTTATATACTATGGTTTTCAGCAATAAAATACTCATTTCAAATTAGTAACCATATATAATAAATAATAATATAACAATATAAATTTAATTTTCAACAATATAACACATGGGTTTCTCAGGTCCTCCATATACATTAATAGCTTATGATAATCACCACCAGACTACAGCACAATCGGTTTATTTCCCCCACCAAAAAAATTCCGTAACAAAACTGGGCCGCTGTTTTAATTTTTGTTTCCAGTCCATAGTGTCTTAGTTCGTGGTCGCTACCTGTCGTTCCTTGTGATAGTATAGCTCCAAGAGCCTTACCACTTGCGTCGGTTGTAAGTATAAATTGTTTCGTAAAATCTGGATATTGTAAAATCGGTTCTGCACAGAGCGCGTTTTTTAATTTATCTAAAGCTACTTGACAATTTTCATCCCAGTTTAATTTAACATCCTTTTTAATAGGTGGGTCATTGGTTTTGCTAACATAATATATCCTTGTATAAATTTCCTATAATATCCCGATAACCCTAGAAATGATTTTATTTCCTATACAGTTTTAGGCACTGAAAATTCTAATACTGATGTTATCTTTTTCGGATCTGGTTTTATTCCGTATTCCGAAATTATATGTCCTAAATATAAACATTCGCGTTTTAAAAATTCGCATTTATCTGGTTGTATTTTTAAGTTATGGGTACGTAGACGTTCGAATACGTCTATCAGTTTATTGTTATGATCGCTGAAATTTTTCGCATAAATAATATTATCGTCTAAATATACTAAACATTTAATGCCTATTATTCCCGACAATACGTTATTCATTAATCGCTGAAATGTAGCGGGACTTGTTTTCATATGTTTAAAATGATGATGACCTTGACCGGTCGAAAATGCTGTCATTTCGCGAGATTCCTTCGCTCAATGTATTTGATAAAAACCATTTGCTAAATCTAGAATGGTAAAAAGCTGACATTTTCCCAATTGATCTAATATTTCCGTAATATTAGGTAACGGATGAAATTCATTCAAAGTTACTTCGTTAAAGGACTACATAACTGAAATTTTTTTTTTTTTTTTATATTTTTGTGAAGTTTAACTAAATAATAAAATACTATTGGCACCACTAAAAATTGTTAGCGTCCAATATTTAGCCAGTTATGGGTATTTGAAAAATGCACGTGACGTCATAATTTCGCCGCCGCCGTTTACTCTGTACACGCTTTTAAGAGAATATTACAAGTCTCGCTGTTTAAACGAGTATAACTCGGCTAATAATAAATTTATTGATTTAGACCCTGTTAATAATTTGAAGTTTTAGAACTAAATTTTTAATTTTTATATTATTTTATTGTAAAATTATTAAACGGTTTATTTATAAACAAATGATAAACTTTCTTAGCAATATTTTTGTATTATTAGATTTGTTCATTTCCTTACTTATGTACGCCGTTCGTATTCAATATATGAATAATATTATTGTGGTGGTTTATTAGTGTGTATATAATATGTACAATAAAATATGGGCTGTTATATAGTATGCGGTCTACCGGTGAATTTAAGAGTGTAGTATGCGGTCTACCGGCGATTTACGAATATAGTATGCGGTCTACCGCAAATAAATAAATTAAAAATTTGTTAGTCAAAAAAATTGTTGTCAATGAATATAAATAAATATAATGTATGATACGTTATACAAAAACTTCCGCCATATCTCTCAAAAATGCTTTAAATAAATCTGATTTATTTATTCCTCGCCACAATGTTTCTATGAGATACCTGCAATAATATGTATAATATAATATTACATTAAATTTATTAAACATAACTTATAATAACTTTACTTTGGAAGGAGATCACCCTAATAGCACCGACCGTCCCAGGATGTTCGTATTAAGTTCCTGATTTGTTCCTGTTTGGACCTTCCTGCCAGGAAACAATTAGACCTTCCCAGAACTTCCTGTTTTGGTTGATATGGTTGGGTACTAATAAAGTGATTCCTAGGAATTACCTATTTGAGTCTCGTAAGACAGTAGTTAGTGGGCACTAAATATTATGGTTCCAGGTGCTACCCGATTGAGTCTAGACAGGTAGTTATTTGTAGGCACAAATTATTTAGTTCCCGGGAGTTTCCCATTTGAGTCTAGATAGGTAGTACTTTGTGGGTACTTATTTTTTAGTTCCTGGGAGTTTGCCGTTTAAGTCGAATCAATAGATCTATAAAATAATTGACTAATATAAAATATTCTTTAAATATCTGTGAGCCAATATTATTAGAAAAAAATAGCATAGGTACAACTCAAGATCTATCATTTATCAGGCGTGCCTGGATCCGGTCCGCAGGAATATTCCAATTGGCCCGTGGCCATTTTATAAGAATTAAATTTGTATAAGTATTATAAATACAAATAAATACAAAATAAATTTAAAAAAAAAATGTTATTTTAATAAGCTTTTAAGAATTACAAAATAATGTACATTTTAATTATTAAAATTGATTATAGAACAATATAAGTACAATAAAATGTAAAAATGAAATTAATATAAAAAAAAAAAAACATGAAGTATATATACTTATATACCTATACGGCTTGCAGTATTAATATACATTTTGAATATGGCCAGCAAGTTGAAAAAGGTTGGGCATGCTTAGTTCATATAATATAAATGTGTGTATATTCTTACTGTATAGTCTATAGGCTTAACACACTAGGCAGTGTACATAACAATAAAATAATTAAAATAAATTATGGAAAACATTATACATTGGTTATTTTACATAGGGATAGAATAAGTTATGATCATACATTTAATTAAAATATTTAATATAGGAAGGTTATTTACAGTCAATTGCCTTGTACAAACTTATAATTTAATACTTACTGTTTTTAAATATTACTCGAGTTATTTATAGTTTGGTTTATAGTATTTCAATATTTTTTCTCTTTAATAGTTATTTTATTTAATTAAATTTGTTTAGGTCTTTTATTCGTCCCGAGAACCAAATATCGACTAGACAATTACGACGTAGAATTAAAAGTCAAATAACTAAACAGATCAATAATAATCTATTATCTACTACTCATACTTTGAAAACATTCAATGGCTCTAGTCAAAATTATCTTGTTAAAACTATTGATGATGCCTTTATTAATGCTTATTAATGCCCTTAATAATAAAATAATTAAGATAAAGTGTATCTAAAAGATAGAAAAAGATTAAAGTGTATCAATTAAAAATAAACTTAAGCCTAAGTAAAAACCGCAGGTAGACCGCATCCTACAGCGGCCGGTAGAACGCATTTGCCCCGGTAGACCGCATACTATATGACAGCCCTAGTACTTTCAGCCAAGAGACTCAAAAGTATGAAACTAGAGAGGTGCAGAAATATTTTGTATTTATGTCATTTGGTTCAACTCCATGTCTAGATCATAAAACAGACATTTTACAATCTCAAAAAGCATCTAGACCTGAACTTTATAAATTAGCAGTAACAGTTTTAGCAGTCTCATCTACTCAAGTAAGATTTAATTTCAATGTTATATTCATTTGAATTGTGATTTATACTTACAAGTTACTGAATGTATAGGTAATTATAATACTATAATGATCAATAAATAAAATTATAACTTAACTATTTGTTGTGGTGTTTTAAACTTAAGTTAATTGAATTAATATTTAATATGCCTATAGGTAGTATAGATTATACCAAAGTTATTTGTATTTTCAATTTTGTAATAAGAATGACTAATATGTATATGATTATAAATTATAATACAAATAAGCAGGTACCTATATGATATATTCAATATTGTATAAAAAATTATAAACTTCCATAGTTGGCATAGTTTCATTAAGTAGCTATTTTTTATGAAATGAAAAAATTTATCAGGTGGATACAACATAATATATTATAGACTATATATAAATGTTTATATTATATTTCTTTGCAATCTTTAGGTTAGTGTTGAGAGATCATTTTCTAGCTTAAAATATATATTTAGCGATTTAAGAACTAGCCTAGATGAAACAATATTAGAAGATATAATGGCTATCCGTGGGAACAACTAAAAATTAGCTTTTTTTAATTGCTCAGTTAGATTAAATTTTATTTCATTTATATATACATTTTTATTAACCTAACCACGGTTTTAAAAAACTACTAAATATGAAACCAATATTAACCAGTTTTTAAAACCGAAAAAAAATTGTAGACCAACTAAACCATTAACCACAAAAAATCATGGTTTGAAGCCCTGGTATATATTTTGTTTTATGATATGTTTTGTATATTTGGTAGCATTATTATTATTTTCTTGCAACTATTACACCTTTTGAAGCCCATTTAAGCTTTTGTATGACTATATTTTTTGATTGATATTGTTATATGTGAATTAGACTGTATATCTAATTACCATTATTATATTGTAACTGTTTCACCAAGTTGAGTATTTTTTAGCATTTTTATAATTATATTTTTGTTTATTACTGTTATATGCCAATTAGGCTGTCTGTTTAATTAATATTCACTTTTTAATTGTTAGTTATATGCCAACCAAGCTGTTTATTTGTTTTATTATTAATATTATTATTCCTTTTTAATTGTTATTATTTATTTACTAAACAATCCGGTTACTTATTACTATATTCTTTATTGAGTCAAATAAATGGTAAAACTAAAATAAATTTCTACAGTTCATTTATTTATAATATATACTATACATAAACAACGATTGTCCAGTACTATAAAATTAATATGTTGAAAATAGGTTTAAACATATATTGGCTGGAATATGTTTAATTTAGAAATTTAAAATGTTGATAACATCTATTTAAATTTTATTTTATTTTTTGTTGTTGATACCCCATGCTTAGGTTTTAAAAATGTATAATAAGTGCTGGCGCTAAAAGTATTTTAAGATTTTATACTTACAAAGCAGAAGAAAGTTCTGAGTTTTATATATCTCATTAGTTGTGAAACGCATTATAGCGCATGAATGGAACAATAATCTATGAAAATAAAAAATGTTAATACCAATTATATTGTGGTATTTGAACAATATGCCGGCGCTGGGTAATTTTCTATTTTCCAGGATTCCGGAAAAACCAGTGAGTAGTAAATTCCAAAAACAGCGTAGCAAAATGTGGTTACCAATTTTGAGTTGTTTGGAGAAAATGCCGGTGTTTCGTCAAGATAGCACCGGCATGTTTGTTTCCGGATTTCCGGAAAAACCAAATTCTAGCAAATTCTAAAAATAGTGTAGCAAAATGTAGCAAATTCGTAGCCAAACATTGATACATAGTTCCAGTTTATAGCGCTAATTGCCGGTGACAACTTGACGGACATCCACTAATACTAACTATAAATTCTATGAAAAATGTTGTAATACTATTGTAGCTTGGAAATTGATCGGAAGAAAACAGGATCACAATACCTGAAAAATGTTTAAAATGGATAGATTTTAATTTTAAAATTACAAAAATGTATTATTTACAATAATTATACGCTTCTGTTTTAATTCATCATTTAACTTGTGAATAATATGACAATAACAGACATGGTGAATACAATTAAGAGTCATTTTAGAGTAAGTTTTAATTATCAAACATTATAAACAGATGCATATACCTATATGCATTGTAAACCAATTATTCTACTATGATAACTAATTCATATTTTAAAACAAACCTAACCTAACTTAATTTCATATTTTATTTTAAAAAAAAAAATATTAATTTAACCATGTATGTACTGACATTTAACACTTTTTCAACATAAATATATAATATATAATAAGTAATAACATATAATATAATTTTTTACTTGAAAAAAAAATACTTAAAAGGACACCACATTCACGTGTGTGTTATCTCTATTCCACCCATAACCGTAGACACAGTATTCTAACCACTACTTACAACATGGAAAGAATATAAATGTATCTATTTACAATAGGTAATTATATGATAACCCTCTCCTCTCCCCAACCATATTAAATTTCTGACTATGGCACTAGTCTGGGGGCTGATTCTTGAAATCATACAACTAATTCTCGCATGTGACTAAAGTCATACATTTTGTCGACAGTGACAAATTCATATGACATGCTAAATATTGGTTAATATGGTTTTCTTGAACTGAAATCGATAAGATTTTATCTCTTGTCGTATGCGATAAAGTAATCGAATGAACCACTGTGGTAATAGCAAAAAATCTAGATTTTAACCTCAAATAAATTATAAAATATATAAATAATAATTTTTATCTTTAATCTATAATTTTAATCTCTAGTTATAAGCACTTAGAAAAGTAAGAAATACTTAGTTTACTTTACCGTGTTTATCTAGTATTTTAGTCTCTTTTACTACCTAGTGTATTTTGAGGTATTTGTAGTGTAGAGTATTTAAAAAATCATGTCTAAATCAAGGCCCACCCAAATGCAAATGAAATCTTTGGTCGAACTTATGACCAAAGATCCTGTGTTGAGTGCTAGTAAATTTACCCAAACGTTTACCCAAAAATGGGGAGTTATCTCAGAGAAACTTAATACATTTCTGGGAGCATAAAAAATCTGGGACAAATGAGGAAAAGTAAGTCACATGTACATTGTACCTAAATTTTTTGAAACTTTAATTTGAATGTTAAATTCGTAGTAATTTATTAATAAAATCACAGTGCCGCAATTAGTGGGGGATTGGGGGTGTTCAGCACCACCAAGGAACATCAGTTCAGAAAAATTAAAAATGTTTAATATGTAGCAAAGTAAGTGCCAATAAGTAGCAAGGTAAGTAAGATACTTTTTTTTGAAAAATATAATCAATGTATTTATAACTTTCTGTTATTGAATATAAATATAATGTTAAAATCACATATAAGCAACAAAAAAACACACACACCATTATTTTATTTGAGTCTAATTCATGATTATATTTAACTGTTACTGTAACTAACATGATAGTATTGTAAATTTAATTGCATTAAAACATTAATTTTACTCTTTTGTAATATTATAGACATGGCAAGATATAAGGTCTGCTACAAAAACAAAAGCACCAGCCATCAAGCGACATTTCGGAGGTACTGGTGGTGGAATAAGTTATTCCATTTAATTGAATGATATTCAGCAAGATGCATTATTGTTAATAAGCCCAGATTCAGTAAGTGGTCATAGTCAGTCTATGGTTGAATTTACTTGAAACTAAAGAAACTAATAAACTAATAAAAACTAATGAAACTCCAGAAAATGATATGACACTTGGTATGTTTATAATACATAAACGTAATTATTTACTTCATAAACTAAATAATTATTAAGAAATAATTATATGTTTTGGTCTGATTTTAGATGCCAATAATTTTTTCATTGAAGAAGTAGACATTCAATGGATGTATATAAAAAAAATTAAAAAATGTTTATAACGTATTGTGTAATATTATATTATATAACTAGCTGATCCCGTGCACTTCATTGTTCGTTAAATATACCAACTCTATATGACTCAAACTTTGTTGAATTCGTTGTTTAATATTCGTTGGATGATGTTCTAGATTTATTTTAAATTTTCTGTTGCCCAGAATAAAAATTCTGATTCGCAGCAGTATATTATCAGGTAGCCAATCTACCTCCGGTAGATCGCGGACCTAGTGCTGTTTGTAAGTAAGTGTATGATTTAACTCTAATAAAGTATCAAAGTTATACCAAGGTGCGTATAAAGTATATTATAGGTGTATTAGTGCAATCCTCACCGCCCAAAAAATTGATTTGTAAAAATGTATGTGGTTGGTTTGACATTGGTAGCAATGAGCCCATTTTATGATAAACATGCCCTCTGATTTTAAATGTAGAATTGTATTATTGACCATTTGCATTAGTATTTCGGATTATTTTTGTTGCTCCGAACGATGTCATTTGAAAACATGAATTAAATGTTCTAATTGACTTCATGAACACATTAGAATCTGGATGTGTGCCGATAAGTAAACCGTTCAATAGTTCAGGTGGTATTTCAATTACAGGTAGTTGCACCTTTCCTGACACGCAACACATCCCGACTGGCTCATTTTTGAATTTCAAAGTATGGCAGTGCGGGTATTTCTTGTCCATAGCACCAATTACTACTTTTCAATGAGAATAATATTCAATATCGGGCTCATACTGGAATTTTAGACGCAGGAATGAATCAGATATAAATGCTCGATGTACCTGTTGGCGTTGTTGGTCATTTGCTCTACGTAAGTCAACTACGAATCGACGCGCTTGTCTTTGCTCAAATTGTCGTTGTTCATTCCGTTCTGCACGTGCCTCTTGTGATTGAGTTTCACGCAATTGCGCCATACTCACACGAACATCTGCACTATCAGATTGGTATTTTTCGTCTGTTCTTTGTACTCTTCTATTTCTCATGTTTGTAGCTGCATTAGTTTTACGACAAAAAATAGCATTCTGGCATCTTCTTGACATTTTGAATGACACAAGCAAATAGAAAATATTCAAAGTACTTATTTATGTTTTTTTTTTGGTTACCTTGCAACGTCGGGTAATTCTATATATTAATTTTATATACTACCGATTGCAACCACTAATAAATAAATATTATTCACAAATCGTATAACCCCCTTAGCAACCATTTATAAACAAATATTTCTATCGTAAATCTCAAAATTCCTATTTGAGCACCTACCGAGGGTTGTCAATCCTCTTTTTAAATTAGCCTTAAACGTATTCTCAGACCTACCAAGTATACACAGAAAATTTCATGAAAATCGGTCAAGTCGTTTCGGAGGAGTTCGATAACTAACGCTGACACGAGAATTTTATGTATTAGATAATATATTGTAATATAATATAATATTTCCTTTCCTTTTTTTTATATTTTATTTTTTTTTTTCAGCTTGAATTGCATCGTGAAGAATATTGTAATTTTCGGCTCGTAATTTAGTTTGACTTGCTCTTAAAAACAGAAGCCTTTCAGGTTCAATTTTACCGTACATATCGACAGACGACAATATAGTGACTGAATATCTTCCCGCAACGACGTAAAATATTATTGGAATTTTCTCTGACTTGAAGCCTGTAAAGGCCCCCATACACGTCAAACAAATTTGCGCAACCTCTGTGTTTGTGCAAATACGATGGTTGCACAAACTTTGGGCATACACGTTCCAATAGCTTGTGCAGACTTCAGTTCAATTTTTGATCTTCTCAAAGTATATTGACAAAAGTAAAAGTACATTCTACAAGAATTTGTGAATATATCTGACTCCGATGATACTTGTGCCGCGATAGTGATTGCTTGTTTGACGGAAAAGTAAAGCCAAAAAGAAAGCATAGGGTGCTAGGCTAAAGAAGAGGGATCAATTTAGCCATGTTCGATTAGTAGCAGAGCTTAAAATAAGTTCAGCTGTTGAATATTGAAACTATCTACAAATGGATGCAGATACGTTTAGTGAGCTATTAGAAAAGATAAGACCTTTAATTGAAAAACAATGTACATCTATGAGGGAACCACCCAGATAGCAAATTCTTATTGATAACATATTGATAAAACATTTTTTTTAAATATAAATATATTGTAACATTATTTTTTTAACATATAATCATAATGTTTTTTTTATTGTGTAAATATTGTGACAAAGACTCATGGCAAACAAATAAAATGTTGAAGCAATATTAAAAATAATATTTTAATCATATTACTCTGGAAATATTGTGACCACAATGATCATCAATATTGTAACAACAAAAAATAAAATCTTGGAGCAATATTAAAACTAATATTTTAATCATATTACTCTTGAAATATTGTAACCACATTGGTCAACAAGATTGTAACAACTAGGTGTCGATATTAGCAATATTGCTGAGATATTTTCATTCTGTGTTTTAAATCTTGTAATTATAAACATTAATTTTAATTTAATACTAAAAATAATTTAAAACCATTCATTGTCTTAGAGCACATTTTATTATTCAAATACATAGTATCATTGATTATAAATAGTAACTATACCTATAACTTACTATATAATCAATGATAATTTTATGGTTGGAACATTCAACATATATTAAAAAATTACATTGGTATAAAATAATAATTGTCTTAAAGTACATTTCATAATTGAAGTACATAATATTGCGGTTGGAACTTTTAATATAATTGTATTGAAAAATTTAATTGGTATAAAATAATAATAATCATTACAATTTAAAATATAGTAATATAATAATAATAATTGTATTAAATTTAAATACATGATATTATGGTTGGAACTTTCAACATAATATTAAAAAGTTAAATTGGTATAAAATATAAAATAATAATAATCATTACAATTTAAAATATTTTAATAATAGTAACATGAATATTAAAAAAAAAAAAAAAATACTGTTGTATAGGTAATAATAATATTGAGAAATTAATAGATGTTATAATAATCATAATAATATTAAAAACACATTTTAATGAACATTAAATATATTATCTTCAGCTGGTAATTTTGATTTATTTTTTTGGTTGATACGATTTGTTGCTTGTGCCATCCATTTAGACACTGCTGAGGAAATTTCTTCATCTGAAGTCATTTCAAATTTTTTATTCATTCTTATTGATTCTCTAAATTATTATAAATGCGTAATAATAATTGTACTACTTTATGCAGACTGTAATTAATAATAGTAATTTGTATAAATGTATATTAGAATTCTATCTAATTTCAATGATTTATATATTATTAGAATTATTAGATGAGTTAGTTTATAATGTTAAATATTAATTTATTACATACATTTTAACAGGACAGTAAATAATTATAAATGCCCCTAATAACTTATAAATGTTCACTTATTATTTCACTAAATATATGGTGATTTATCTACTTTAAAAACTTAAACATTTAAGAATTACAACAGACCAATGGCTGTAATTTTCCAATATTTTTTTGTGTCTACTAAAACTTTTTCT
Organism: Aphis gossypii; assembly: GCF_020184175.1. Lineage (NCBI taxonomy): Eukaryota > Metazoa > Arthropoda > Insecta > Hemiptera > Aphididae > Aphis > Aphis gossypii. The sequence goes on from NC_065533.1 coordinate 59,525,865, forward strand.
AATAGAAATAATACATTGATTTTCATCCTTCAAGAAAAGTTTCTGGTAGAAAATTCTATCTAGTTAATTATATTTTGTGAAAAAAGAGAGATATTAAAATAATAGGGTAACTATGGTTATCAAAAAATTAAACCAGCTCCGTTACCCTGACGGGGTGCCTGTTCGTGCAACGACGTCGGTTAATGGATGAGGACGGGATGGTTGAGGTGTGATGAGTGAAGAACAAAAAAAAATAAATAAATAAACGCAATTTGTGGGAATTGAAGTGGTGTTTTATTATCGCCGAACGTTCGACAACCGGACGGCGGTTTACAATAAAACACTACACAATTTCAAAAAAAAAAAAAAAAGAAAAAAAAAAAACAGAACAAAAAAAAAACAGTTGGTGAGGGAGTCAAAAAATGTGAGAACTGAAAAATATATATCAGAGAGGCGAATAGGTGTGTGTAGGTGCTAAGACGCGGATCACAAGACTAATTCGTCTTGGTCGGGTTCGCGGTGTCGGCGGCTCGGTTGGTCCGCGTGCGGTTATCGTCCGTGCGGTGTCGTCCGTCGTCATCTGGCGGTTGGTAAGAAAAGTAATTAGCGGCAGTCCGCGTAAATGCCGTTTGAATTCAAATGGCTATTACGCGGGGCCGCGTCAACCCCAGCACTGCCATGTTTGAAACTGAATATAAAAATTATTTATTGCAACAACTGAATCCGAATTTTGAAGTAATAAATGATCCCCATTATAGTATGAGATTAACTTTTCTACGAAATTGTCAACTCTTATCGGTAAGTTGTCTCTCCGTTGAAAACTCTGTTCTTAATATTATTGAAATTGCTTTCCACCCGACAAAATAATATTAATATTGAAGACAATTTAGGATCAAACATAAGTAGAGACAACTGTGCAAATAATTATAATTCACATACAGTTTCTTCCAATAAAAGCTTCAACAACAAATGCCATTTGAATAATCAAGAACTTGATACAGATTGTATAGATGAAGTATTTAATATCAGTGACATTAATAACAGTTCAAACCAAAATACTTTACAAATTGAAGAAGATAACGAAATTGAACTTAATGAAAACAGAAAAACCTCAACGGCGAAAACTTTAAATAAAGAACTTGATACAAACATAATATGTTTGCCATGTAAAAATGGAGATTTCCCGACAGGCATACATAGGTGTACATTTTGTAATAAATCTGTACACCTATTTGGTTGTTCGGTAAAGCATGTTGATAACGAAGAATCGCGTATATGTTTGTCATGTTTTAACGAATTACAAGAAAAAGACGCCGAAGAACAATGACAAAAAAAAAGAAAAACACCGAATCAGTCCCACAGTCGAGCTGCAAACTCGTATCTTGTTTCGCAACCAGGATTTGATCATTTAGATTTAAACCAGAAAGGTTCTATAAAGTCCATAATATTTTTAAAAAATGGGAACACTTTTCAAAATAAGCCACCATGCATTTTACCTGAAATAGGTAAAGTCATTCTCAACAATAGTTGTTCGCCAGACTCGTTAATGTCAATATTAGCCTGTGCTGCAGCAGACAGTGATGTTTATTTTAAATTTTTATCTGGCATATAAAAAAAAGATAAAACTGCAAAATTTATCAAAAGTATGCTAAATACAAAAACAAAAAAAATGATGCATAAAGAACGAATACTATTATTAGCCCCATATTATCTATCAAGGGACAAACAACTCGTTGGTGGCATTAGTATGATAGATGCAATGGATACAGTGTCATCAACAACACATAAATTATTGAAAAATATGCCCTCATACAAGAAAATAAATCGTTGTACAAATTTCTTGTGCGAAGAATTTTCCATAGACCAAAGTTGTGAAATTATAACTTTAACTGCTATTGATGAGAAAATAGGTGTCCAAAAAGAAATAGATAGTTTTTTAAAAACTGAATCAATAATATGTTCCCACTGTAACTCAGTAAGGAATATTACAGTGAGTGTTAAACAAAATGTTTTGATTGAGCTGGTTTCTCTTCCAAAAGGTAAATAATTATTTTAAATTGTATCTCAAAATCTAATGTTTATAATCATAAAATTATTTTTTTGTATAGAACTTGAAGCATCAACAAGTGTTCCCGACATTAATATTATAAGTGAAGTACAACAAAATTATGCTGGAGAAATAATGTGGACATTAGATGAGATACCAAAAACATTAAATCTAAAAGGTCGTACATATTACATCCGGGGAATTATTATATTTAATAGTGGTTTACGTACAGGGTTCAGAATGAAAAGTGGTCACTATAAGGCTATTCCATGTAGGACAAATAAGTTTTGGGAAGTGTATGATGATTTAAAAGACAATATTACACAACCAAAATCAATACAAAATAATGTCGAACTTCTAATATATACACTTTAATAATGTCTACGATACCAGCAATAATATTTATTTGTATGATAAATAACAAGTTTTTAAAATTTACTTTCTAAAAGAGTACTTTGTAACTTTAATTAATATTGTACTCCTTTAAAAAAATAAATATATGAATATTGGTTAAGTATTCCAACGAATTACTTGTTCTTATACCAAACAGCAATACATAATTTACCACAGCACGGACACGGGGAAATCGCGTTTTTTCGTGTTTGGGGAGTTGTACAAAATTGTACAAAATAAAGTACATAATACTGGATAATTTTTATATTCAGTTTCAAACATGGCAGTGCTGGGGTAACGGAGCTGTATGCGGTTGACATCTAGTGAACGCAGCAGTGGTTAAATCTATTGGCCTACTTTTATATATTCATAGTTACCATAATATTATTTAAAATCCTTACCAAATAACAAATTGCAGCAGTTCAAACCTTGGAATTTATTTTTTCCTTTAAAACCAACATATGAATAATCTTTTATAAAAATATCAAGAAACATACGCTGCATGATTCTTCTCACTGTTTCATTTATTTTTGAACCAACTAATCTGGACAAAATGATTGCCTATACGTATAATTATTGAAAATAGTTAATATTTAAACTCAATGTTATAAACAATTAATTATTACTTGATTTTTGCGGATCTTAGTATCACTAGCTAATACATTTCTAATTTTATCCATATCTTCAGTATTTTCTATAGGCCACATTATTTCACATCCCTCAGAAATGTCAGATTCTAAAGTCGGCTTAGGAAGAGAAGAATCCAAAATTTGAGCAGTCATACTTTTAATTGTTTCAATAGAGTAAGATAAACTTTTTATCTCATATTTTAAATTTGTTAATGTGGTTTTAATAAAATTATCCAAGTCTGAATAAAAATAAAATAAATACATGCATATATAATATATATATGATTATTATTTTATAAAAAAAAAAGTATAGGTAATACTAGTATTTGAAGATGTTATTACTGCTGAAGGAGTAGAAACAGAATAAGATGATGTTGAAGGCTTCGGTGTTATGAATGGTATTGTAGCAGATTTACTTGTTGATGGAGTAGAATATCCTATTTGCTGATGGTTATTAGTCTCATTTAAAATGTTAAGATCTATTATGAAATAACAAATAACAATTATTTAATTTATATCACATAGTTTTATATACTGAGAAAACTAAAAGTAACATACTAACATGTAACATATACATAAATATAAATATAGATACCTGGTATATCATCTGTTACATTGTTAACTTCACTTGTGATTGTATTATACAGTTGTATTTCGGTGTCATTTTTGTTTAAAATAGTAGATACATGTCCAATTGATTCAGTATCAGATGAAGATTCATTATTACCTGTACAAATTAAAATTTTGCTATTATTTTATGATCCAAAAATTATACTTCAATTCAAATTATTGAAATATAGTTGATTTAGTTTCAATATAAACAATATAGTAATAGTAATACTACACTTACTATCTTTAGTACCATATGGATTATAAGATTTGTCAGCATCACTGTCATCTACTTCACCATTATCACTATCTAGGTATATGATAGTTTAATATTAATATTAAATGCAATTGTAAAAGCATAATAAGAAAACAGAAAAGAAAAATAAGGAAAATATTATTATAAAGTTTTATACAAATTAGATAGATACCTGAAATATTATTTAGGGTTTATTTGACTTAGGCAACTTGTTTGGTTGTTTTAAATTGTTTCTTGCTCTTTTCACAGATATTTTCATATTTTCCTTTTTATTTTTTTTTGTATGATTCTGTAGATGACAAATCAGATGTAATTTGAGCCATTTTTGCTTTTTTTTTTTGTTTCTGTTAAAGACTGAAAAGAATTTCAATTTTAATAAAAACAATTTTTAAATTTACGTACCAAGGGGTTTATCAGCTGCCAATCTTCTAGCATCAAAAAAATCGAAGTCAAAATTATTTTCTGGAGTACGCATTTCAATCATTTTGCTTCTATTTTTAACATGTGATTTAGGCCAAGCACATTGATCATTAGAATACCAATGACTCGGTACAGCAGCCACAGTATTTGATTTTTTAAATATAATAATTGACCACATTTTCTATGAAAAAAATTTTAATAATAAATAAACTACATTAATTTATTACAAAATACTTGCTTCAATATTACACATTTATAACTGAATGCAGAAAATGGTTGTCAATATAGTTATGTATAGATGTGTCAGATGGTAGGTTATAATATAAATTATATTATACACTTAGAATTTAAATATTATAATATTATAAAGATAGGATTGAATTGTGTAGTTTTAAATTTTATTTACAATAAATATATTGTTATAGACATTTTAAAATAGGTACTTATACTTTAATGATTTTTATTGTAAATTAGAATGTAAAATAGGCATAGCAATAGTTTTATTTGCATGAACTAAAATTAACATTTTTGATTTAATATCAATTAGTTCCCAATACTCTAGAACATTTGATAAATCTTGAACAATCCAAATATCTAATTTAGAAGAATTAATTGGGTTAATGTAAAAATCAACTTTGTTTAAAAATGTATATCCAAGAATCATTATTTTATTATTAGGCTCGGCTAACTGAACTATATTAACAACTTTTACAATTTCTTCTTTATTAGTTAGTATAAATCTGTCTGCCAATCGTTTAATATGTATAATGAAATTACCACATTTATAAAATAAAAACTGACTGGAATAATTAAAATTATTTAATACAGGTCCTTCTTGGTGAATATTTTTTTTGAGGTTATTTGTCTTTGAGGAAATCACAGTATCTATAGAACAGTTATTTTCATTATATCTACGAACAATTTGTTGAAGGGGTTTATGATGTTTGCGTAAGGTAGATTTTAATATGTTCATGTGATTTTCACAAGGAAAACAACTAGATGATTCAAGAGGACCAAATTGCCTGTAATCATTTATAATATGTAACAAACCATGTATGTTGTATGAAACAAAATGGTTTCCATATATATTTTGGAAACTTTTGACAAAATAATGTAATAATTTATTGGCATATTCTATTTTATTACTTTTATTTTTACTCAAAAGAATTATCATAGCAATATTCAATGACATAAAATTATCAAAAACTTCTTCTGATAATACATTTTTTAAAACCACAGGGCCAGTATATAATAGAAATTGTCTTAACTCAGTGGCTTTCCACCGAGAAATATCTTGAATTAGTCTAGGTTTTCTAGAAAATTCACTAGGGATGTATATTTTCAGACTTAATAATGCTCGACTTATATCATTGATTTTTTTACCATTTAAGCGTACTCTGAGAGGACCTATATGCATCCAAAGATGTATGAGCTTACTCATAACTCCTAATAAAACTAAATGCATGTAATCTAATGGGAAGCATTTAACAATATCAAAATTAGGTAACTCAATTAAATTTGAAGTAATACCTTCTCTAAGGTGATGTTGTTTTTGGATCATAGCTACATAACCGTCGTGGGTTCTAGATTGACATCCTCTCTCTAAATATGGAAAACATGTGCGATTATTTAAATATTCGCCACTTTGGAAACACCGGGTACACGAGGAAAAACCTGAATGTCCTTTTATTTTTAACACAAAAGAACGAGCAGGAGCTCGTGTAGTTTATTGTCTATCTCTAACCCATTTAATATTAAATCTTTAGCTTCATGTATAAACTTTTTAAGATAATCATTGCTGTCATGTGGCTTTTCATTACCATGATAAATTCCTACAGGGAATACATAATCAGAATGTGGATATATATATATATGCTAAAATAGGCCAAAACTGGATTGAACTACTTTTGGTTAAAGGTAAACCGTCTACACCAACAATGACTTCTATCTCATTATCCAGTTTAAACTTCAAAGATGAATTTATGATACCTACTTTTAAACCAAAATGATAATATATTCCAGGGGTTAAAATGTCTATATTTGTAGTTTTTGATGACCCAGACTGTAGTAATGTTCTAGAGTCTAGAGGAAATTTTTGAAATTGAGAATAATTTTCTACTTTAAGAATTGATAATAATCTGTTGATAGTCACATGCGGAACATTACATTCTATAGCCCATTTTTTTAGTTTTAAATCTATAGGTATTTTAGAATCAGTAATATTATTTGATGTATTTGAAATATTGTCGAGGGGAATAAATAATTCATTATTAAAAGTATTATTATTATTATTATTATTATTATTAGTTTGATTGCAGTAATATTCATTAGATTCTATGGATAGAGGGTCTGCATTTATTAAACTAAAATTTTGTATTGATGAGTCAATAATTGTATTAATTGGACGTTGCTCTAATAAACATTCGTTTTTATCATTTTTAAGTGAAATTTTATCAATAGATTTAATAGTATTTAAATTTAAAGTTTGTTGATACAGTTGATGGTCATCAGTGTTAGTTATTGTACTAGATAATGGTTTATAGGCGAAATTTCATCTGCAATTTTTCTCCGTTTGGATCTATAACTTTTTATCATTTTAGAATGCCAAGGGTATGTTGTACACAAAATATCTACACGGGAAATAAATACATACAATTTAATTAGACTTGAGTATCGGGTATAACATCCTCTAAAGAACAAGCAAAAACAATTATGATAAATAAGCGATACGATTCTCTATCACAGCAACATGTGTACTGTACTACTGTGTATGCATAATGTATACAATAATAATAATAATAATAGTTATGAAATACTAATAATTTAGTAGTTTAGTGGTTAGTAAGCACCTATACATGTAAATGTTTAATCATCAACCGAGTCATTAACTGAAATTCTGTTATAGATTCACGTTAAAAAAAATAATATTAATTGTATAGATTAACAAGTTTTTACCTGATTGATGTCAATTCTTGTTGTTTTGAACAATAAATTATGAAGTTTGAAGTGTTTGAACGCGTAGCCACTGTCACTATAATACTATAAATTATAATATTAATAATAATATTATAACCACGTGTAACGTGTACATCCCGTAATAACAGTTACAGTATAAGTAGTGTAACACACTAGAAAGTAATAACTCGCGTGGCAAAATGGCGGTTTAGTCACTTTTGTGGCGCGGCAACGGTGCTGTCGGAGTACGGAAAACAATAGTTTTGTTTTCTACGTATAATATTCACTGATAAGCAATCTTCATCGATTATCGATACATATTTATAATTTATATTATTCGATAATAGGAAGATAATATTGGAATTGTCCGTCATTAATCATTACGTTATACCATTATGGCCAATATGGGGGTATTCACAGTTCACACACATATAAATGAGACGCGCGTTCGGTCGCACCGAATCGCGAATGTTTAATTTTGAGAGTTTGGTTACGATTTTCAGCTATAATTAAACAATATTTTTCCAGTGCAATTCCAGTGTATTTCTGAATATTATTATCCTGACGAAATAAATGTTATTTCATCATAACGTACAGTGTATACTATTAATTTTGAACTTGCGAAGTGAACTAGTACATATTAATATATTATTATATTTATAATTATATTATACTTAAATACGGGTTCACACTGCAGATATTTAAGTATCTACATATTATATAATAATAATATAGTAACCAACAATATTGTTAACATTCATCACCTATATTTGTTAAATTAATAATGATGAAAACCATTACAACTACTGTTTATTGATAAAATTAACAAACTTTGCGACAAGTAGGTAAGTCAGGCGTATATGCTATATGAGTCAAATGTATACTTTAAATACCTAGTTACAGTAGGTACTTAAATAATTTGTAAGTTGCAATAATAGTTATTTTTTTTAAATAGCACTCCATCCAATTTGTCTCAATACACTTGGATATAGCTAGACTATTTTCTTTAAACAACAATTCTACTGATACTCAAGTTTTACAACAAATGCATATTATATTGTTAAATAATATATCTAGTATATGCAATCAAGTATTAAATTAATAAATTGTTATATTGAGTATATATATTTAATATATTTCTATTTTCTAATTCTTTATATTTTTTACCTATATATGATATATACAATTAATAATTATGCATTTAAACCTCTATAATAAGTAGGTAGCATCATGGCCGGATTTAAGTTTTTGCCACCCATAGGCCGAAATAAATTTACTACTCAATTTACATATTGAAATTTTACTCCTAAAAGTAATACACTGATACGTAACGTCAATTCTCGTCCCATATATTTTAAATTTAAAAAATAATATCTCAACGTCATTTTTGGATCACACATACCATAAAATATTTGTTATTTCGTTTCTACCTTTAAAATTTGCAGCCTAGGTCTAAACATTGAACTATATGATAACTATGTATCATACATTTCAATGGGTCCAAACAGCTTAAACGTCAAGTGGTATAATATTTGCGTTGATTAGAATATATGATAATACATTTCTATAATAATATTATATTATGTTTATACATCATAAAAGCAACCCGATGGGCCGGCGTGTCTGTGGCCGTTTAACCATTATTATTATAACTATTTATAACAATTATAATTAAACAATCAGTATTTAAAAATATAAAAATTATAAAATAAGTGAAGTGGGAATGGTATTTTGATATCAAATGTTAGTAGATATTAATTGTTTGCGAGCGAAGCGTTTTTATTATATTATATTATATTCGAGCCGGGCAAAACGTTTGCCCTTCCCTCCACTATTGAAAACCGGAAGACGCCACTGATAATTATTATAGATAAATAAATCATTTTTGATTATTTTACTCAACTAATTGATAAACTAAGTGTTTTATTATATATTATAAGAATAAAAATTTTCTGTTTTCAATAATTATTATAGAAGTATGTTGTCTCAATATTTTTAATTCATATTGTTTAACATATTTTATTGTCTATTTAATCAACACATTGTCACAATCTTCTACCAGAACATATGTTATCAATAATATGTAAAAATACATTGTCTCAACATTTTTACTCTGGGTTCCTTAAAATATTTAAATGACTATTAAATAAACACACTATTACAATATTTATAAAAACATATGTTATCAATCATTAAGAAAAAATATTGTCACCATGTATTTTATTGATGTTCCTTACAATATTTTCTTCAGTACATGAAAAATACATTAATACAATATGGTTCAAATATTTCTTTTAAATATTTTTTTTTTTTTCATATAATATAAACTTATTGTCAAAATGTATTTATACAAAATATTTACAAGAACACGATTAAAACATATGTCAACAATATAAATATTTTTTAATTGCTATCTGGGCAGTTACGGCAGATCAAAGACTATTGTTCACTTTGAGATACCTTGTAAGCGGTCACTCCTTTGAAGAGCTGAAATTCCAAGCTGCCATTGCAGCTCAAACTCTTAGAAAAATAATTGTTGAGACCTACGAAGCTTTGATTTACGTATTGAAGGGATGTATCAAGGTTAGTGTTATTGGTTATATATTATTTTTCACTGTTATAAAATTATCACATATATAGTATTACTAGCTGGTTTACCCGGCTTCGCCCGGGAGGTATTCAACTATTTTATATAAAAAAAATTAGGATGAAAAACTACTATTTTCTTATATTGTACCTTTTTTATTTATTTATTTATATATTATCTCTGTACATATTTTTATTAAGGTTATAATACTTCTTTGTAAACAATATTTTTTGTTCTTTGGTGAGGCGCATACACATATAGATTTTTGCCGAACTGACACTGGAGCAAGAAACATAAAATTGTTCGTGGGTAAAACAGGGATTTGTGATGCCAAGGCCTGCAACCTTCAGTGTCTGTCCCTGTGCCTTATTCATAGACATAGCAAAACAAAGCTTTATAGGAAATTGGACTCGTTTAAATTCGAACGGGTATTCATTAGTAATCATCGGTATCCTAGCTGACCTCGTGCACTTCGTTGCCCGTTAAAAATGCCAATTCTATATAATATGATTTGAATTTTGATTAATTTGTTATTTAATATTCAGTTTAACGGTGTTCAAAACTTAGACATTTTCATTGACTGTTTTGATTCTCAAAAATCTAGTGAACGCACCACTTTAATATGAGAATTTTGTAAAATGCTTTCTTATTGCACACTAAATTTGTGGTATGATTTTACGAATGTACCGTGTAAATTGCAAGCATCGATCTATCATTGTTCAGGCTCTACGTTTATTAGTCAGTGAGTTACTGAAGTCATTATAATATTATAGTCATTCTATTTGCCGTTGTCGTGAGACTCTCTTATGATTTGCGAGTAGTATATTATCATATAGGCAATCCACACGTGGTGGAATGCGGATCCCGCGAGATGTGTACGTAAGTTTATAATTTCTAACACTTAAGTTTCAAAGTTATATGGTAACAGTCTATTGCTGTGAATTTGAAATTTACTGTGGACATTGACTTATTTCGCTAATTCTTATTTTTGTCGTTATGGTTTTAACAAAATATAACAACAGGTCTACAACTATTATATTCAATCATAATCAATAGCGACCTTAATATAATTTATTTTCTTGCTGGACTGCAGTGACAGTTGTTGTTTTTTTACATCCAGATTCCGAATTTTTACGGTGGATTTTCTTAACTTTTTCTTACATAAGAACCTTCTCCTGGCTATTACGATCCGAACAAAAAAAGAATGAGCGAAATCGGTCCAGCCATTCTCAATTGATGAAATGTTATACATTTTTGTCTCTATTTTTATATATATAGAAGATAGAAGATAGATAGATGGTTGCCATTGACTACCAAAAATAATTTAGTTTACTATTTGCTAGACAGATAGCGCCTCTGTAATTTCATCACCACCTCGTCATATTTCTCTAACCCGATAACTTTCTTAAATTTTTCGTCCGTAAGAACATTCTCCTGGAAATGTCGACCCAAACAAAAAAAAAAATGAGCGAAATCGGTCCAGGCGTTTCGAAGCTTACCCGTAACAAAGATTTCCACTTTGACTTTTATATATTACTAGCTGGCTCCGTGCACTTCGTTGCCCGTTAAAAATGACAATTCTATATAATATGATTCGAATTTTGATTAATTTGTTATTTAATATTCGGTTTAACGGTGTTCAAAACTTATATATTTTCATTGACCGTTTTGATTCTCAAAAATCTTGTGAAACCACCACTTTAATATGCGAATTTTGTAAAATGCTTTCTTATTGCACACTAAATTTGTGGTACGATTTTACGAATGTACCGTGTAAATTTTAAGCATCGATCTATCATTGTTCAGGCTCTACGTTTATTAGTCAGTGAGTTACTCAAGTCATAATATTATAGTCATTCTGCTTGCCGTTGCAAATTTCAAATTTCCAAACTAAAATAACTATAGAAACCATAGATTATATTGATTGTACATCGAGCTGATGTTTAGATGTCTACCATAGAGTAAATAAAGACAATGGTATCGAGTTCAAATCCCAGACATCAATGAATAGATTTTGCACTTTTTCTACTTATTCGGTTGACTTATTAAAAATTTTCTTTCGTAAAAACCTTCTCCAGACAATAACATATACTACTAAAAAATAATTAGCGAAATCGGTTCAGCTGTTCTCAATTGATGAATTTTTATACATTTTTGTCTCCATTTTTATATATAAAGATTTTTAATTTCTTTTTTTACTATGACAACGATTTAAGTTTGTATATTGTCTATTTGCATACATTTTTAAAAACATTTTAAATAAATGATTTATTTTATTTAAATGGTTGCCATTGACTACCAAAAATAATTTAGTTGACTATTTGCTGGATAGATGGCGCCTCTGTAATTTCATCACCACCTCGTCATATTTCTCTAACCCGATAACTTTCTCAAATTTTTCGTCCGTAAGAACCTTCTCCTGACAATTACGACCCAAACAAAAAAAGAATGAGCGAAATCGGTCCAGGCGTTGTTGAGTTATGCGCTTACCAAATTTTGCGATTCATTTTTATATATAAGATATAGATTAAGTTATTATTTATTTATTTATAATAATAGTTATGAAAGTATTATATAACATTGAATATTTATTGATACTGGTTATCGTTAAGAAGATAATTAATTGAATATCCTTCTGATGTGGAGGGTTTAGGTATGACTGGAACTGTTGAATGTTGCAATGTATGTGGTTGTTGTTGTGGACTTGGTGTAAATGATTGTAAGTATGGAGAGGGTGGTCCTGAATAATGTTAAGATGGACTATAATAGTATAGAAGCTGAATGTGACCTATTGAATGTATACTGATTGGTGCAGGTGAATGATTTATGGTAATAGAGTTTCTATGGAGATTGCCAAGTCTCGTCCTTCATAATTAATAATGTCATCAATGAATTTTTTTGCGTACAATTGCTGGTCCGCTTTCATTTTGTCGAACTCTATGCCTCACGCCTTGGTCAGGACTTGTGAATCAGAGGAAGGTTTTTGGAGACGTTGCCAAGCCATATCCAATAGTTTAGTTTTTTTAGTTTCTTCATCTAAGGGTGCCTTTCTTTTGGATGTGAATTTTTTCTTCGGTGTATTGTGTGATATTGTCTGAAAAAATCAAATATCATTAAACATAATATTATGTCATTAATCATAATTACTTATTAAAAATAAAAATAAATGTATATGTTATAAACTTTATCCTGTATAAAAAATACTAATATAAAGAAAAAGTGAAAATGATTTTGCCGAAGTTATAATAATATAATACTATTAATATTTTGTAATTGAAGGTACCAAATAATGAAAATTATTGGAAGGCTATATCAAAAGAATTTGAGAAAAGGTGGAACTTTCCACATTGTATTGGCGCGATTGATGGTAAACACATTACCATCCGAAAACCACCAGGAACAAGCTCCTATTATTTCAACTACTAACTATCATTCAGCATTATGTTAATGGCAGTGAATGCTAATTACGAATTCATAATGGTAGATGTTGGAACCAACGGAAGAGTCTTAGACGCAGGAGTATTTTCTAACACCCAGTTCAAAAAGTGACTTGTAAAAAACGAACTTTTCATTCCTCAGCCTGATTATTTGCCTAATAGTGAAATAAAACAGCCATGTGTTTTGGTAGGAGATGATGGATTTCCTCTTATGAATAACTTAATGAAACCATTTAGTAGAAAAAACCTGATCACAGAACAAGCTATATTCAATTATAGACTATCTAGCACAAGACGTATTGTGGAAAATGCATTCGGAATATTATCATCCCGGTTCCGAATATTATTGAAAGAAATTAATTTGTGCCCAGAAAAATCAACTTTGATTGTTCTAACATGCACTCATTTACATAATTATTTACGAATGAAAAAAGTCGAGTCATACTACCAAGGAGGTTTTGATGTTGAAGATACAACGACAGGAGAGATGGTAAATTCATACTGAAAATCAGATCAAAGGTTACTTCCTCTACAACAACTTTCAGGACGAAATATCCCTGTATTATCAAAAGAAATACGTCTAAACTTCTCTAAGTATTTCAATAGTGAGCAAGGAGCTGTACCATGGCAGAACGAGAGCATAAAGTAGCTTGTAATAACTCGTATTTTTTTGTAAATTATTTGTATGTTTATTAATTTTCTACACGATTTTTAAATGTTTAAAACACTTTTCAACCAAATATATATTATAATTCAATAATATTATTAGTACTTACGACCGCGTTCCTACTATTTATTTAATCTAATTGAATCATTTATTATCACTAAAATACCCATTATAATCATAGACCTTATACGATAGAGTATAGAGTATTAACTATAAGGTCTATAATTATTTTTTAATAATATTCTTAGTATGGCTACTCGGCAGCGTACTATTTATTTAATCTAATCTAATAATTTATTATTATAAATCACTAAAAATAGATCGCTGTCACTTTTGAGAAAATACAAATACTAAAAATAGTCATGGGCCGTCGCCATCGATAGAGGAATACAATAATATGATATTAAACTTACCGTTTCATCGTTTGTTTCCTCCACTACATCATGTGGACGTTCCTTGCATTTGACTCTCTTGGTCCCTCAAAAAATCAATTTCATTGAAGTACCACAAACGTGGTACATAAATATCATCAGTTCCTGCACCTGATTTTTGACTGGCCTTAACTTTCTTCAATTCTCTACCGTATGATGTTCGAAGACAATTAATTTTTGCACGCACTAGGTTCTTGTTCGCTTTTGGATCAATCTCTTTCATTTTCTCGACCATTTTTTCGTACGCCGCTCTGTTTAATTCTATTCATATAGACATCGCTTTTAATTTTCCAAGATTCAAGAAACGTACGATAAAGATCGATAAATTCAAGCCAGAATGTCTTATGGTCATCAATTTTAGTCGCCATAGTTCTAAAAAATAAATTTTATATTTAGTGAATTCTATAATAAAAATAATAATTATTAAAATAAAATAAAATTATAATTTAAAAACAAATTATTTGTAGGTAAATATTGTAATTATAATATATAATTATATATTATAAGTAAAGTAAGTATAATAATTAATAATTAATATATTATATTATTACCTATTTCATACGTTTTTCCAATAGTCTGAGAGTTTTAGATGGCTTATGCTTGTCTAACACTGCCATACACGTACAACTGACTGTCAATCGTGTAGTGTTTGCACAAAAAATTTCGAACTCGACCGATTTGTTTCAAACCGTCGCGCAACTACTCAAACCACGCCATACACGCTAAAAATGTTTTTAGATTTTTATAAACAATTTTATAAGTAGGTATACGTTTATTAAATATAAATTATAAAACACAACAATGCTATAAAAACAACTCTATATTTCATAATTAAAGAATCCAATTACAAATAACATCACAACTCACTACCGAGGACCGAGAGACGCATGGACCGGACCCGACTGACTGACTCGACCGTTCCATCAGTACCATGCACCCTCCGGCCTTGTAACAGGTTGACCAACCCCACAACTAACAGTATTTAACACGTTTGATACGAAAAACGATGATTATCTAGATAGATATGTAATGTTATAGTGTAATAGTTATTTATATAAAATATTGTCTACACAATTGCGTGCTCATTTCTTATTTTGACCCAAGACGCATACGGCCATACCAGCAATACTGCTTATAATAGTTTATTAATAGTATAATAATTTATCACTCTGTTTGAAATTACGAAATTACCGATTTAAATAATAACATCTGGTCACTTTTCCTCGAGCTGTTACGCATTGAAGTAGTCAGATTGTGTGTAATCTAAATATTATTTTCCAGCAAAATCAGGTAATTTATTAATTTTTATAATTTATGTTAATAAATACAATCAGAATTATTTATTTGGAACATCAAATTGTCATTTGTTTTTTTTATTTATATTTAAAATGTTCACTGCCGATGTCAATACATAGTTGACACTAGCGATCTTGCCACAATGATCGACGTCAATACAACACGTTGTTGACGTTATCCATGTTTACGTATTCATTGTTAAGTTGTTTTTTTGTATTACTATGATATTGTTATTAAATTATTTCTTATAATTATCTGTACAGTCGGTTTTATGTTACGGCCGTCACTTCTACGTTTTATTTTAGTTTACTCACGACATGCATATTTTATACGTTTTCTGTTTTTATATTACCATTTAGAATAAAAATATAATTTTTTGAACGTCGAATATTATAATGTTTTTGTTGTTCACTGGGCAGACTATTTCCCTTTAGAGATTCTAATTTCTAATATTCTATAATTCGATAATTCAAATATTTTAATAAGATTGCGTATTAAAAAATTATTTTTTTATGACAGAAACAAAATGAAACGAATAAGTCAGCCATCGGTTTTAAACTTTTTTGAGAAGAAAAAAAAATCTGAAAATAATAATGAAACCAACCAAATTAATCAACTCTCATCTCTTTTCGTTTCTGACTCAACTAATCCTGAAGTTTTAAGTTCTTCTGGAAAAGTTTCTTCCGTTGAAGGAGAACAAGAGCTATTATTTGAAAATGATCTAGGAATCTATTTAGGAAATCCACCGATAGATAACGAAAAAAAATTAAAAGTTTTTCAAAATCCGTGGATGCCACCTTTATCATATAAATTTCCCGTAAGTGATAAACGACATCTTTCATTCCAACGCCATTGGATGGAACAATATTCTTGGCTCGTATTTTCAGATGTTGCTAAAGGTGCTCTTTGCAAAGTGTGTGTTTTATTTGGTCGTAATTATGGTGGTCGTGGGGGACAAGAACTACGGTCTTTAGTAGCCATTCCATTTATAAATTGGAAAAAGGCTAAACAAATATTTGACAGTCATAGTAAAGCAAATTATCATATGTTTTCGATTGAAAATGTTCAAGGTTTTATGTCAGTTATGACAGGCAAAACTACTGATATTGTAACATCTATAAGTTTAGAAAATAAAAAACAAGCCGAAGAAAATAGAAAAAAATTGATTTCTATTGTTGAAACTGTAATCTTATGTGGCCGTCAACAAATAGCTTTAAGGGGTAAAAATGAAACTGGCAAAATAGGTTTAACAGAACCCTCCTACAATGATGGCAATTTTCGTGCAATTTTGCGATTTCGTGCAAGATCGGGTGATCTGTTTCTAAAGGAACATATTTTATCGCAAACATCCGATAGTCGATCAATGTTCACGTCGCCAATAATACAAAATAAAATTATTGATCTATGTGGCATATTTATCCAAGAAAATGTTGTAAATAGAATAAAAAATGCTGGGTTTTTTACCATTCTTGCTGATGAAACGCAAGATATATCAAGATACGAGCAATTAGCTTTGTGCATTCGGTATGTAGACGATTCTTCTGCAGATGGTTTATTTATCAGAGAAGATTTCTTAGAGTTTGTGCATATAAAAAACGTGACAGCTTCAGCGCTGGCCACCACCATCATACAATGTATAATAACTCTTGGATTAGATATGGAGATGCTGGTAGGCCAAGGATATGATGGCGCTGCTGTGATGAGTGGTCAGTTTCGAGGAGTGCGCACAATAATCTCAGAAAAATACCCAAAAGCTCAGTTCATCCATTGTGCAGCCCATACTTTAAATTTGGTTTTGTCACATTCTTGTGAAATTTCGATGATACGAAACTGTATTGGTACAATTAAGACGGTAATACATTTTTTTAGACAATCCGCGTTGCGTGATGGCCTTCTTAAAGATGTAGCAAATTCAGCTGGAGTAACTCACTTTAATCTAATTTCTCTCTGTGAAACTCGTTGGACTGAAAAACATTTGGCAGTAGAACGATTTGCAGAAGTGTTTTCTGTAGTAACAGATGCATTGCAAGCTCTACAAGATAGTCGAAGAGAATGTGCATCACAAGCTTACCAATTACAACACGCAATAGAAAACTCACAGTTTGTAGTGTCGTTACTTATTTTGCGAAAAGTTTTTAGCTTCACCGAAAATCTTAATAGAATTCTTCAAACCCAAAATATTGATTTAACCGAATCGTGTAAATATGTAGATATCGTAAAATAAACAATAGATGACTTACGAAATGATGAGGAATTTTTAAAAATTGTGACAGATTCTAAAAAACTTTTAAGTATTGAGTCACTTACAGTACCTAGAATCACAAACAGACAAAAAGGACGAAGCAATAATCCTGCAGAGACAGCCGAAATATATTATAAAATAAATGTTTACTATCCATTTCTTGACCATGTGTTAAGCGAACTAGCAGCCTGATTTTCTAACCATCACGAAAAGATCGGGAACCTCCAGATATTACTGCCAAAATTTATGAAAAATAAAAATGATATTAAAAACAAATTGACAGAAATCTATAAGATGTATTTGCTGAATGAAAAACTTGAAAATCTGTTGTGTGAGTATCAATTATGGACAAAGAAGTGGGAAGAAATAAATGATGACTTAAATGAATTAAATGCAATTAAAACATTGAAAAGTGTGATAAACAGTTTTTTCCTCTCATTTATACTCTTCTTAAAATTTCAGCCACTCTTCCTGTGTCTTCTGCAAGTGCGGAACGTTCTTTTTCTACGTTAAAACGCTTGAAAACATATTTACGAAACAGTATTGGTCAAGAACGCCTTAACGGACTAGCTCTTCTTAATATTTATAGAGATGTAATTGTTGACCCTATACATATTGTGAACAAATTAACACAACGTAGGCAACGATTAAACCTACTTATATAATATTTCATTTTTATAGATAATATTAAAATAATTTTATTACTATACCTATATTTGTATTTGTTTTTTTTTCACGTAAACCTATTACTAATGATTTAAAGTTGAAACCCCTGCCATTAATAATCTTTACCTACGTCTCTGGGTACATGTATATGTCTTGTTTTAGAAAACAGTTGCTATAACAACCGGTTGCTATAAACAATCACTGTCTTAACTGGTAACGTTCTCGGTGTCGTACAAATTAACAGAATGACCCCCAGCTATAAGACATAAACATGTCAATAATTTTTTTGGATAAATGTTTTAGAGTTTTGGTAGACTTTTACCAGTTTACTATAGTTTGCAAACGAGTTCTACATATAGGGTCATTTATCGCAGGTAATACAAATTCGAGTGCGCAATTGAGTTGTACATTTGTACGCAAACGAGTCACAAAAAGGGTAAATGTACGCAAATGGAAGTCGCCCACATTCCTGAGACCTGTTGTGGGCTATGAGATATCTGTAAGATATCTACGAGATTACAAGGCTAAGTTAGTATGACCATGCCTCGTATCAAGGGTAATGCGGATGCTACTATGACCATGACACGTGTCGGGATAGTAAGCGCACCAATAATTACAGTGCACTAATGATGCATTTGAGATGTTATTGCACATTCTCAAATTCGTGTCCGAATTTGCAACAACAACTACAAGGACACCTGGTTTCACCCAGAAGGCGACCATACGACGTAAAAAATCGCAAAATATAAGGGGGCCCGAAGACCAGCAACGGCAGATGTACCAAAGCTATCAACAACTGAGCACTTTCACATCACTCAGCCACTTATTTTATTTGTTACATGTATTTTATTTATATGCAATAAAGACATATTTCGTTATTAAGTTTAACTTTAATTCAAATTAACCATCTGGATTCAAATCTGATACTGGCACGCAACAGACCATAGCATTAAAAACAATAAGTATATACCATAACTTTAAATGTGTAAGTAGGCACAGATAAAAATATGTAATAACTTCAATACAGGAGCAAGGAGCAGAATTAAACGTAATAAGAAAAACTAGTTTATAAAAAAAAAAAAATAAAAACAAATTAATTTGAAAATATTTTAAAAAGAATATTTAGTTAGTTTAAGTCATACAATAATAGAAAAAAGTATTTTAAGATTCACCTATATTATAGGAACTGTGTAACGATCGAAATTGTAATTCCTATTAATAATTATAAACCATTATGCGATAACGCTCTCCGTCCCACGGTCCCCTCGGCCCCCGCTCATAGGCAACACCGAGTTCTATACACACACACACACTATCACGTATACCTAGTACCCGTGTTCGGATGACCGGCCGACACTGAATAATAATAACACCTCATTAACGGCATAATATAATAATATAAAAGTGTAAAGTACACCGGCCAAACATATTTTACCAAATTACGCAACCAAAATTATATAACGCCGTTCGGTGGATAACTCGCCCGAACACGGCCATCTCTAACGCACTTCTTTCCCTTCGCTTCAACGAACAGCAGCATGGCCGAGTAGAAAAAGGTAAAATCGCCGAGGGCGTTTTCAGGACGACACTCAAGGGGACTTACAAAAATGGTAATGTAATTTTATTATTTTATTTACATACACCCACACCTTGGCCGGTGATTTACTATTATTATTATTATATACCTATTACTTATTATTCTATACGCCGGTAACCTATCATCGGAGCCGTGCTTGAATTGACATACAGTCCAATTTCATGTTAATATGATCTAGGTATCATTTGTTTGTATTTGTTTTGTTCGGTGACCTTCAGTTGCGGCTAAGTTTTTATGCCGTATGGCTTTTCTTGGCAATAAATTAAAATTTTATTTTCTAGTATATTAAAAAAAAAATAAAAATAAAAATAAAAATAAAATAAAATAAAAATCCAATCCCCATCACTATGTTTTAAGTTTTTTTTTTCCTTTTCCAATTTATTTATTTATTTGTATAAAGAAAATCCCTCATGCTCCGATTTTCGAATCTCGGCTGTGGGTTGGCGACCTACATCAGTTTCGTCAATGTGCACTCCACGCTGAATCTGGGTATGGCCCCGTGCGAGTTGTTACAACTGACCACTTGAAGTAATTTATCTGACAAGGGAAGGGCATAAACGCGTACTACCGTTGGTGGAAAATGTCAGGTCAAACATATTTCTTGAATTTGGATTAGAAATAATAGAAATAGAGGAGGGCGCCAGATGACCCCCTGATTGAATCAACGTGACAATAAGATGGGGTAATTACTGTTATACATATACATAATATGATGGATATTAGGGAGGTCGTTATTTTTTTGTATGCTAATTATTAAGCCATGACCCCCTATATTTGTTAAGTTATATGTACAAAGCATACTTGTAAAATTTTACCATTATTCAATTTCTTCACGTGCCCCCGAAGGTTGAAGTTTGAGCAAAAAAGGTTTGTATTTCAATAATTTTCATAGATCTCGCGAACAAATAATAATTAGTTAAATATGGATAGAATAAAATTTGTAGAATTTTTAATTATGTATAAAAAATGTTTTATACATAATTCTTGTAAAATAATTATTTTTTGAAAAAATAGCATTTGAACCGTTTTTAAAAATTATTTTGTGAAAATTAGTATTTTGTTTTTTTTGTATTTATAAACAATAATTTTTATTAATTCCAACTTTTTTATTCAAATAGTTTTGTGCATTAAAATTTGGAGAAAATTGTATTGTTTAAATTAATAAATATTAAACAATTTAAATAAAAAATAACCAAAAAACTAAGATAATCAGTGACGACCGTAATGGGTGGTGGGGAAGTGGGGGCCATTGCCCCCCTGAGATTTTTTGTGTCAGTTACAAAATTGGAAGTTTTTATTTTACATAAAGCTGGTCTTAGGTATATAGTGACTATTAGTGATGCGATAAGAGAATATTCTCGAGTATATTCTTCAGCAAATTATTACCGGGTAATTATTAATATAGTGGAAGTAGTGGAACTACTGTACTAGATAATATTTATAATATTTAGTATTATACCCTCGGCAGTTGTACCCTATAGTGGTTAGTGGTTACTGATGTCTGATAACGGCGAGGTTGACGTACGTATTTTACGTCTATAAATACACTCATAAGTCATAAACTCATAGTCATAACAATTAACATTATTATTGGTATCACTATAGAAGTAGAACTGGTAAAACCAAACTGTCATTGTCAATACGTATCACTTATAAAATGATATATATAGGTAGTAGGTACTATAATTTATTAAATATCAAGATTATAACGTTACGAATGTTACGATAATATGACTATCATATTACATAATTCATATTAAAAGATTTATTTTCCTTGTGTTGTTGACGTTGTTATGTGTTGTACCGTTGTGTCACTTGTTTATTAAAGTAAAAAACATCGTATTTAATTTTTTCAACATGCCTAAAGTTACCAAACCTAAACTAAAAATATTGCAGTATTTTAATTTTAGTGAAAACACAAATTCTTATTTGTGTATCTTTTGCCAAACAGCTTATAAAAAAAATGCAACGCGTATGTCAAATCATTTAAAAAAATATTTGAGAATTCCTTTTGATATTCTTAAAATAATCAACAAAGATTATACAACCAGAGAAGAAGCTCAAGAAGCACACAATCAAAATGGTGACGGTGAGTGTTAAAATGTTGTATTAATAACTACGTATTGAATAGGTAAAAATGTACAATATATGTACCTAATTTGACTCATTATAAATTTATAGATTATGACAATTTTGAAATAAGTGATGACAACAAATTAGATAAATCTTCTTCGATTACAATAATTCTACCATGAATAAATTTGTGGATTCAATGACTATTGAAGAACAGGTAGGTTATACTATTGTATATTCATATGTTTCATATAGGCACGGTGTTTTTTAATTATTGTAATATTGGTATTTAATATAAATATCTTTGAATACTTTCATTCATTTGACAAAAAAGACATTGAAATTTTGTAGATATAAAAAAGGTTATACTTTTTATTATTAACAGTATTAATTTTTGGTTAATTATAAATATATTTTTTTATTTTTGTTACCTAATTTTATACAAAACTAATACGACCTTTAATTTTTAATGTCTTATTAACTTTTATCCTTAATAATTTTTATATATATAATCTAGATATTTAAAAAGTAAATAAAATATCATTTAATAAAAAAAATTCTAGGATAAACTAGAAGATTTGTATGCAAGGGCTTTGTATAGTTCAGGAACACCTCTGGACTTTGCTGAAGATTCTTATTGGAGACAGTTTTTTGTAAGAATTCGTCCAGCATTTAAAATATCTTCGAGGCATATAATGTCAAATAAGTTATTAGACTCTGAGTATGCTAGAGTAAATGCTGATGTACATCTCAAAATGACAATCTCTAAGAACTTGTCATTACAATGTGATAGTTGGTGACTACGATTGCTCAGGATAAATTTATTTAAAGAAATGAGTTTTGGTTATTGTGTAAGTATACTATTTTATTATAGTTTTCGAGCGGCTACGTCGTGCGCTTACAAAAACGGTTCGTTCACGACTGGACAAGGTCCGATCGATTGTCACCGAAGACCGCTAGTCGGACGGACCTTTCTTATCTTATAACTTATTTCTTAATAATTATATAATCTCTGTACAAATATTTTACGTACGCAACACAGCCGCCCACCTTGAAATATATAAATAATATTTCAACAAACTGAACAGTAATATTACAAATTGATAATAAATAATATACATTTACAATTACTTGCGAGAGAAAGAAACAAAAAAAAAATAACAAATATATATATATATAATAAAAATAAATCCATTAACAAACTGATACTTATAATAATTGAACAAATATAATTAATATTACTAAATAACTAGGCATTATAATATTATAAATAAAAATTTTAATTTCAACCTTGATTGTTATCGAATGGTAGCGGACAAAGGAGACGGACTGCCCTTGTGATTTCCCCAAACTTTGTCTTGCTGAACGACTTACTCCATCTTTTCCCACATGAAGTTGAAGGACTCGACCGAGACGCCATTGTAATGGAGGCAAATTCGCATCTCGTATTAGCACCACAGATCCTACCTTTAACTTTGGCCCCTTAGATTGAGTCCATTTTGCACGTTCCTGAAGTTGACCTAAATACTCTGTACTCCAGCGCTTCCATAGTAGTTGGGAATATTGAGTAACTCTTCTCCAACGTTCTAAAGGTGTCAATGAAGTGGTCGTTTCATCCCTTTCGGGTACAGCGGTAATAGTATCACCAATTAAAAAATGACCAGGCGTTAAATAGGAAAGATCGGATGGGTCGGATGACAAGGAAGTAATGGGACGTGAATTTAGACAAGCTTCGACCCGAGTTAGCACAGTACTCATCTCTTCATATGTTAGTCGAGACTCGCCTAGCACTTTAAATAATAAATTTTTCATCGACTTAACCGCCGCCTCCCATAAGCCACCGAAATGTGGAGACCGGGGCGGTATTACCTTCCACTCAACACCCTTCTCTGAGAGAGCTGTAAAAACTGCGTCTTGGTGCTGATCAGATTGGAATAAATTAAATACGTCTTGAAGCTGTCTGCGAGCGCCGACGAAGTTTGTTGCGTTGTCTGAATATATAACTGCACTTCTTCCGCGGCGATCGAAAAACCGGTTTAAGGTTTGTAAAAATGTTTTAGTCGTTAAATCGCTGACTAGCTCTATATGTATCGCTTTAGTAGCGAAACAAACAAATATAGATATATAACCCTTATCGCACGGCGCGTTTCGCCGTAGACTTGATTTTATCATTATGGGACCGGCAAAGTCGACCCCGCATCGTGAAAATGGCCGGTTGTACGTAATTCGATCGCGCGGTAAGTTACCCATTATCGGCTGTACGATTATAGGTTTTTGTTTAAAACACGTAATGCAACTATGAACGATCTTCCGTGCTATACTGCGTGCTCCTAAAGGCCAATACCGTTGTCGAATGGACGCCACAAGTGCCTGTGGACCACTATGTAATAAGTTGACATGTTCACTTTGAAACAACAACCGCGTATACGTACTATCACGGGGAAGTACAATTGGATGCCTCTGAAATTCACTTAACATAATCGCGTTTGCTAAACGTCCTCCAACGCGTAATATATCGTTCTCGTCACAAAACGGTCGTAATCTTAACAGTACGCTACTGCCAGCCACTTGCGCCTTTGGAGATTTAAGTTCATTTATTTCTTTTTGGAAATGTGTTCTCTGGATCATTTTAATTAAGGCCAAATTTGCGTATTCCAATTCCTTTACATCTAACTGGCCGACGACACTTTTACGACTCTTTAGTCCGTTATTTCTCCAACGTAAACAATACGCCGTTATTCGGATAATTTGTTTTAATGATGAACGATTATTCAACAATGAAAAATCCGATGATAACGTACATGTGAAATTATATGTATTCGATGTTACGTTACTCTTTTCTTCGGGCATCTTTTCTATTTCGATTTTATCAACATTTGTAGGTTTCGGCCACATATCTGCGTCTTTAATTAGCCATTCCGGTCCAAACCACCAAATCGATTTATTTCCGATGTCCTCGGCATTACATCCACGCGAAATTACGTCCGCGGCGTTGTCATGAGTGGAGACGTGTGACCATTCACTGCACGCGGTCAGCTCCTGTATTTCGCCAACGCGATGCGCGACAAATGTTTTCCATCGACCTGATGGTGACGTTATCCACACTAGGACCACTTTCGAATCAATCCAAAATCGACGTCGATCAATTTTCAAATTTAATTTTGGTATCATTCTACTACTCAATCGAGCTAGTAGCAAAGCAGCACACAATTCTAACCGCGGCAAAGACACTATTTTCAACGGAGCAACCTTTGACTTCGCGCATATTAATTTTACTTCGGTTTTTCCGTGTACGCCAGTCGTTCTTAAGTATAAACATGCGCCATAGGCCTTCTCGGACGCATCCGCGAAACCGTGTACTTCCGTATTAACTAATATCCCGTTTGAAATTATTTTTCGTGGTATTCTTAAATTATTTAATGATGGTAACCCGTCTCGGTACCTTTGCCATTCTGTACAAATTTTGTCGGGTAATACATCATCCCAATTAAGCTTAATTTGCCACAGACTTTGCATAATAATTTTGGCGATTATAATAATAGGTCCGAGTAACCCCAATGGATCAAATATTGTTGCGATTTCGGACAATATTTTTCGTTTGGTTATCGGAGCATTGACCTCGACCTGCTGCACTGTATAGAATAACATATCATCATCTGATTTCCAATGCAGGCCTAATATTTTTGTCATTTGTTCACCCATTGATCGTATACTATTGTTATCGGAATGCACGTCGGCTATTAACTCCGGGTCATTAGATAACCATTTGCGCAGTTCTAAACCGGCTTTACTCATAATTGAAATTAGATTATCTCGTAATTTTATTGCGTCGCCTTTTAACATTGCACCACCTAAGAAATCGTCCATATAAAAATCTCTAATGATTGATTCACCCACCTCCGGACAACCATCACATTCGGATTCGGCTAATTTTTTAAGACACGCTGTTGCTAAATACGATGCCGGCACGGTGCCGTACGTCAATGTGTTTAGTCGATATATACATATCGGTTGGGTCGGTTCAGGTCGCCATAGCACACGTTGAAAATCCCGCTGATCCTCGACAACTAAAAATTGACGGTACATTTTTACGATGTCCGCCGAAAATACATAGTTATAGGTACGGAAGCGTATTAATATATATATTAAATCATCTTGAATAGACGGACCTTTTAGTAAAATATCATTAAGACTAACGCCCGCATCGGTTTTGCTTGACGCGTCGAACACTACCCGTAGTTTTGTCGTTGTACTACTGTCGTTACGCACGGCGTGGTGTGGAATATAATATTTTTTTTCACCGTCTTTGTTTTCGATTTCTTTATTGACACGTTCCATATGCCCCAACGCTTCATATTCTGACATAAATTTTACATAATCTTGTTTTAATTTTGGATCTCTTTGCAGTCGTTTTTCTAATAACAAAAACCGCCGTTCAGCAATATTGTATGAATTGCCCAATTTTGGCGCATTTACTTTAAACGGAAGTTTGACTATAAATCGACCGCTTTCATCCCGATTTAGATTTTTATTGAAATGTGCTTCACATTCTTTTTCTTCTTTTGTGTATGCTGATTTTGATTCGTATTCTTCCAATTTCCAAAATTTTGTAATCGATTGTTCCAAATCTGTTTCTTTATTTTCGGCTAGCGATAGATTTACCGCGCTCGCCGTCCATCCACCAGCGTCAATTACGTTATCTGCGGGACCCGATACTACCCATCCAAAACAAGTTTCTTGATATATAGGTCCGCCTGACGACGGCCTCAGTTGTCCCGTACGTAATAATTCGTAAAAATAACCAGCACCAATTAGCAAGTCAATTTTTCGTGGTGTATTGAACCATGGGTCAGCTAATTTGATATTACGCGGAATCAAGATATTGTCATTTAATAATTTTGACGGCAAATTATTAGTTATACGCTTCACTACTAAACACGTTACTGTTAATGTAAATTTTTTATCTTCGGCCGCAATTGTTGCAACCACCGCTGACGAAGCCTTTTGTGTACTACCACCTATTCCACATAAATCATGTTTCACATGTTTCTTTTTCAATTTTAATAGCTGTACCATTTCCTCTGTTATCAAATTACTTTGGGATCCAGAATCTAATAATACGCGTCCCGGCACCCATTGCCCTGATTCGTTGCGCAATGATACCATCGCCGTCGACAGCAATACCTTGTCGTCTTGTATTACCGATGCGTGTGCGCTTAACGATGTTGATTCTTCAATGACTTCACTTGTCGATACATTTGCAACTGTTGATTGAACTGCCTTACTACCTTCGATTACTGTATTTTTTCCTCCTGGCAAGTGTAACAGCGTGTTGTGCGCTTTTGCGCATTTAAAACAAAATTTAGCATTACATTTTTTATTTTCGTGTTGACGCAGACAAATTTTACATAGTTTCAACTCCGTTGCGCGTTTTATTCGCTCCGGTACAGTCAAATCACAAAATCTAGGACATTTATAAATTGTATGTGCCGATTTACAAACATAACATTCTAAATTTGACGTCGACGCGAATAATTGTGACGTTCCTCTTCTTTCGATGTTTTTTTCTCATTTGTTGTAATCGCACTACCTTTGATGTTTATATTTTTTACCGTTTCGATCGATTCTAATATTTTAAACCTTGAATCTAAAAATGTTATCAGTTCGGATAATTTCGGTACTTCAGCACACGGCGCTCTCGCTTCCCATTCCTTCAATGTGGTTTTATCCAATTTTATTAAAATGATGTGCATTAATAATGGTCCCCAATTTGTGGGTTCCTGTCCCAGCGCCTCTAACGCACGCATGTGTCCGTTCAGTGCATCTGTAAACTGCCTTAACCGTTTCGCCGAATCACCGCCCACCGTTTCTAGATCATATATCGCCTTTACATGCGTTTGAACCAGTACCCTTTTATTATTATAACGCGTTATTAGTGATTGCCATGCTATGATATAATTATTACCCGTCGTTTCTAAGCATTTAATTGAGCTTAGCGCCTCGCCTGATAACGATTCTCGCAAATAAAAAAATTTTTCTATTGCCGTTAATGATGCATTGTTATCAATTAACGCCGAAAATATATCATAAAATGATGCCCATTCTTGATAATTGCCGGTAAATACCGGTACGCTTAACGATGACAACTTAACTGATGACAATACTTTATTCATACACGCGTTCGGTATATCGGTGTTCGTGTTTTTATTTGTATTTTCGTCTTGTGAAACCACCGAGCTTGCTGCTATTACAATTTTCTCTGCTATTGCAATAGTTTTGAAGTATAAGTCTTCGAACTCCGCTCTATATCTATTTTGTGTTTCTATGTTGCTACCCTCTTCCATTTCTATGGCTGATTGCACCTGTTCATATTCGGCCCATACGTCTTCAATTTTTTCACGTCGAGCCTTTACTTCAGTCGAATCGATATTTTGTGATTGTAGATAATTCGAAAATCTCGTTATCGACGCTTTTAATTGTCCTCTTCTCGTTATCATATTCTCGTGTCCTCCCATCTTAATGACCGTCCGATGTCCAACTGTGCAATCTTAGAGATAGATAAAGATAGAAAGAACGCAAGAGAGAGAAAGAAACCACGACGTACTATGACCTGTGCTTATACATGTACTTTCTTTAGGTACGTACAATATACTCGGGTAAAACCACCTAGGATTAAGTTTAGGAATAAAATGGAAAACGCCTTACCTTATATTCACGTGGTTGACTTGTATGGACTGTATTTCGCACGATATTTTCGATGATCAATTCACTGATTTCTCGCTTGATCAGTAACTTTGACACAATAACGCTTGAACGAATATAAATAACTAATTCGCACTTAAACACTTGACGATTGACGATTTGAATAAATACCACCGTTATTCAACAATCCACACATTAGGCTAACTATACGATACCTTGTGGTGTGCCGCTTCGAAATTTTACCTGACTCAAAATCCTGGACGAAGGACCATGACTACGATTGCTCAGGATAAATTTATTTAAAGAAATGAGTTTTGGTTATTGTGTAAGTATACTATTTTATTATAGTTTTCGAGCGGCTACGTCGTGCGCTTACAAAAACGGTTCGTTCACGACTGGACAAGGTCCGATCGATTGTCACCGAAGACCGCTAGTCGGACGGACCTTTCTTATCTTATAACTTATTTCTTAATAATTATATAATCTCTGTACAAATATTTTACGTACGCAACAGTTGGAGTAATATAAGGTATATTATATACTTAAAATTAAAATAATGTTATACATTTTTTATTATTTTTTTTTTTTTTTTTTTAATTTCAGGAATGAAGCCATTATGAATTTTATAATTTTACTCCTTCCCCAGTTTATTATAAACCATTGTTACAGCAGAAGAAAACCATACAAGTGATATATATCCCAGCAGATTGAATCAGTAATGACAGAAATTGGATAAAAAAATTTGTTGCAGTTATCACTGATAATACATCTGCCATGTTAAAAGCTACAAAAATATTAACAACTAAATATCCACATATTACCTCATATGGTTGTGCAGCCCATGTATTGAATTTATTGATTGGCGATATTCTTAAAGTAAATTCCATATCATTGGTAAAAACAGAAGCTAATAATATTGTTAAACAGATTATTAGGTCTCATTATGTACTAGCAAAGTTCACAATACTACAAAAGCAAAAAAGTGTAACTAATATATCTTTGAAACTTCCTGGAAAAACTCGTTGGGGTAGTATTTTATATTGTTTTAGAAGTTTAATGGCCAACAAATTTACCTTAAAAGTATTAGCAGTCACAGAAGGTATAGAAAATTATCTTACTCCAAGTGTATTGGAGTCCATTTTAAATGAAGATTCATTTTGGTTAAAAATTGGTTCATTGATATCAATATTTGAAGTAATTGTCAAATGGATTACTTTATTAGAAGGAGATGAGTCAAAAATAATTTAGTAGTGGAAGCTTTCTATGAAATAAAACTTAATTGGCAAAAGTTTTTAAATTCAGATATAATTACTATAGAAGAAAAAGATCAATTAAATACTTGTCTAAAAAAAAGAAAACAATATGTATTAAAACCAATTCATTTTGCAGCTAATATTCTAGATCCAGCTTATAATTGTGTTCATCTTTCAAACAACGAACAAGTCTTAGGAACTGAATATATTGATCAAAAGTCAACAGATATATGTCCTAACAACTCAGTAGAAATTATAGCACAACTTGCAGAATATAGATGTAAAGAAGGATTTTTTTCCAACTCTAATATTTTTAAATCTGTTGATAAACTTTCGCCTACTGTGTGGTGGAAAGGTACATGTTTTTGTTTGAATTTGTCAGCTATTGCTCTGGCAATATTAGAAATGCCCCCAACTACTGCAGCTACTGAACGAAGCTTTAGTACTCAAGGTTTTATTCATTCTTCCAAACGAAACAGATTGACCACAGAAAGAGCAGCAAAGTTAACATTTATTTCGCATAATTTGAAAATTATGAAACGAAAAGAATATAACAAATGTTGTAGTCAAATAAATAATGTTAATAGCCAAAGTCCTAACCATGAAAATACATTAAACAATGAATATGGTACCAGCAAAATATTACTCATTTAAGTAAAAGTGATACAGATGAAGAAGATAGGGTTGATACAGATACAACTTCGTCTCCAAGATTTAACTGCTTAGCGTTAAATGACGAATCAGATAGTTTTAATTTCAGTTTAAATGGTAATGATATTAGTCAGTGCAATAATGATAATATTTATTCCAATGAAAGTCTATTGAATATTCTGAATATTGCCAGTACTAGTAAAAGCAATTACTCTTCTAAAATCCCATTACAACCAGAATCCAATAATTTGTACATATCCACACCAAAAAAACCAGTATCAAAAAAATCAAAATTTAATAGGTTAATTATTTTGTCTGATGATGAAGAATTTCTGTAAACATTACCAATTTAATTAACTATTGTTATTGTTACTATTATAATTAATTAGTTATAGTTATTGAAAGGAGCTCTTTGCCTTACTCGTATTCTCTTTCGGGATCATATGACACTCGGTTTATACTTGGATCTTTTATTACCAGCTCATTTGTAAAACATAAAAAATTTGTAGAAAATGCTAATCAACATTTGATTACCAATGAAGCTATGCAAGTATTTCGTTTTTCACTAATTGTTGATGAAACGGTTGACATCAATGGTACTGAGCAGTTATCAATTTATGTAAGGTATCTGTACAATAAAAATTTACATGAAGAATTTTTAGGGTTTTTCCCCTTACAAGAGTTTGATGCTTCATTTATTACTCAAACAATATTAGAAGCATGTACTAACCTAAATATTGATATAAATAAATGTGTTGTTGGATAGGGATACGACGGATGTGCTACGATGGCTGGCCATATATCTGGAATACAAAAAAGAATTAATAATGTGTATCCCATGGCTAATTTTTTCCATTGCGCTAGTCATCGTTTGAATTTTGTAATAAATGATTTGAATTCTCTTGTCGAAGTTAGAAATTGTGTAGGGAAAATAAAAGAAGTTACTACATTTGTTAGAGATAGTGCACTTCGTAGAAATATTGTAGGGAATAATTTGCCAAAATTATGCGAAACAAGGTTTGTTGAAAAACATAAATGTATCAGAAAATTTAAGGACCAATAAGGTACAATTGTTGAAGGCTTGGAAGAAATATCAAAATTCAATAATTTTAACAGCAAAACTAGACAGCGTTGCTATGAAATGCTTACTGCAATCACTACTTCAACATTAAATGTAATATTATAAATCATGGCAAAATATTCTGCGAAAATTGAAACTGTATCAACAGTTCTTCAAGGGATAGATGTTGACCTGCAAGAAGCTACAAAACATATTCAAGACCTATTATCAATGTTAAAAATAAACCGTAATAATTGTGAGAATATATTTAATTCAATATTTAATGAAGTAAAATTAGTTGCTTCTAAAATAGATCTTGAGATAAAGTTACCACGGCGTAGTGTTAAACAAGTCATCGTGAAAACTATCCAACTAACGATGTGGAGGTATATTTTAGACAATCTTTATTTATACCATACTTGGAATCAGTTATAATGTCTCTCAAAGATAGATTTTCAGGTGAAAAATTAAGAATATTTGCATTATACAACCTACACCAAAAAAAAAAAAAAAAATGAAACTAATGAGCGACCAACAATTTGCCAGAAAGTGTTGAATTTATTTGTAAACTTTATGGTTCACTTCTAGACAATTTTAAAGAGCAAGCACTGTCATGGTATGATCTATAGAAAAAGAAAGAAGTCGAACCCACCATGAAATTAATTGATATTTTCGATTACGCCACATACTACCCAGCGGTATGCCAATTAATACAAATTGCAATTACTTTACCTGTAGCTTCCTGCAATGTATTTCCTTTGCCATCCAACACGATCGAAAATGCATTCCTTGTGGAGAAACGTCTCCTAAAAATATTATTAATTCGAGTAACTCTTTAAAAGCGTCTTTGGGAAAATTGTCTTGTGCACTCCAAAAGCATTTCCTACCACCCTGTACTCACAACAACTTGCTAATTTGTATATAATCATTGCAATTTTTTTGTTAATTGCAACAGGCGTTCTAACTGGCAAACTATTTGGTTGAAGATGAATTGTTAGTTCTCTAAATGTATAACAACATTATAAATCACAAATTTATACTACATAATATATTGATTTAGACATTTATTTATTAAATAAAAACATACTTAACAATTTTTTCAAATGTTTCTTTTGTCATCCGAAAATTTTCAATCCAGTCTTCTTTTATAAACTGTACATTAACAATTTCCAGCCACCAGTCACTAGAACGTTTTTTCATCCATAACGTTCTTATTCGTGGTGTAGTGAGCCGGTCCTGGTGAAGATGGCTCAACACGATTTAACGACGAAGTCCACTTTGTCGTCTATCTTCTTCGGAGAGCGTAAGAAATTTGTAGTAAATAAACAACTCGGTTTTTTATAAGTTTGAAAATCAAGTTATTTATTAACTGAGACAGAGTAAAATAATAATATTAACGACTGGCCCGATGTGTTGTTAAGTATAGAACAACGCCACCGGTCCACGCGTACTTGAGGCTTAACTATGTCTGAAACTTAATACTACCACAACCTTTTTATATAAAACTATCATGGACGTAGTCCCCGAATATACGTGTGTGTCATGGTAAACCGGAACACAAGTTTCGTGTTTACGACGACACGATTATTAAATGCGTATTAGCTTTCTAAATATTCATATAACTAGCTCTATAAAATAATATAAATAATATACGTATCTTAATTCTACGCATTCATATAACAA